>NW_008590611.1:16673-43236 GCF_000691845.1 Merops nubicus | reverse complement strand
CACACTTCATACACTGTGTATTAGTTCTTTACATCAGAGCACTGTCTTTTCTTCAAGCGTGAAATACACTCTAAGATGCAGACAGTGCCTGACCCTTACATGGGTGAATAGTTTCTGTAGAGAAAAAAGGAGAAGCAGAAATCTTTGGTTTTGCACAGTTTCCGTAATGGCCAGGGAGATACTTTGTAAGCATTTGTGGAAGGCTAAAAAAAAGTCAGCCCACTCTCACTTGTGCTGCCTTTCTGGCTACCATCCTTCTGGTCCTCTGCAGCATCTCTAGAGAACAACCTACTCTGAGTTTTTACTTTATCGTGTCACCAGTTTGTTCCCAATCCTAATTTGAGGGGACTGCATGTGGGACCTTTTCCATCTTGGTCTGAGTGACAGAGCAGCTAGTCCAGAAGGTGGCTCCTGAAAAACAGTGTGGATGTTTAGCAGAGATTAAGTGGAAAGTTATAAAACCAGAAATTCCATATTTAGGAAATGTAAATTAACATTTAGTGCAGTGAACCTGAAGCAGTAGCTTGTTACCCTCTTATAGATTCTAATGCTAGATAAATTCTAAAAGAAGCTGTGTATAATGGGCAAAGTCCCCCAAAGTATAATTATGTGCAGGCCTGTAGCTATTTTTGCCTTGTTCCATCATTATCAATTTTCTTTGTCATTTAATTTCTTTATTTATATGCAGCTTGGCAAATGCAAGGTTTGAGTGCTTTGCTTATAACTCACTTGTAATGAGTGCAGAGTCTTTTTCTCTAATCTTTCAGGTGTCTGACACACATGAACTAATTAGTATGCAATTTCATTTTCCTGCATTCTCCCAATGAACTGAAAATTGAAATTGCCATTTTAAATTTACACTCTCAGCATGTAATTAGTAATGGCGCTACAATGCTTGTAATTGGCTGGTGATTTAAAGGGTCAGCGACTATGTTTTTGAAAGCAAATTAAAGTCAGAGTAAGTCATATCTGCCTTGTAAAGTTCTGCTGACCTCTGATTCTACTCATACGTTGACAAAATAGCACCTGTATATACTGTTTACCACTTTGTTAGTGACACTAACTTTTACTGTTTCCAAAAACAATGAGAAAAATTCCCACAATTCTATATTTAATTAACTGTTCCTGTGATACAACCAAAACGGTCACTTTGCATGTTTTAGCAACAAATCCTTTTTGCCAAAACTCTTTTTTTAAGAGATAAAAAAATTTTCTCTTTTCCTTTTTGTCCTTTTGTGTTTATGACTTTAAATAAGTTGTTTCTTTTTATTCTGTGTTCATCCCTACTCCTTCCTTGCAGATACCTGTATTTTTTTCTGTTCATATATATATTTTGTCAAGGCAATATGGATCAAAATCGAGATGACCATGGGCAGGATTGTTGTTTCTGTTATCTCCCTACCATATCCAAAGTCATAATAATTGCTAATCTTTAACACAACCTGCTGGCAGGACCTTCAAAATGTTACTCCTCTGGAGTGTTTTCTAGAGACTCATGCCTATACCCTTAAATTTCTTCTTCTCTCTGAATTTCATCACCTAAGCCTAATATTTCTTATGTCATTTTCCCCTGTTCGTGATTGTTTTCCCTTTTTCTTCTATAATATATTATCCTTTTTTAGATCACTGCAGTTATTACCCCCACAATAGACAAAGATCAGCCATGGTGGATATGCCAAAAATGCTTAAACTGAAATGTTATGAAAAATACTCTAAGACAAGATAGAATAATTTGGTATAACTAGCAATCTAAGGATTGGCCTACAGTACCAAAATCTTAAATCATGCATTTAAGGTGTGTGAGTGGCTTTGGAAGGACAATGTGTTTGGAGGAACCATGGTCAAGGATGAGAGAGCAGGGTGGGTGAATATTGTCCTATAAGGTGATAATCTTGCTTCCTTAGTCGTCTGGAGCAGGTATCATCTTTTTGTTCCACAGATAACACCAGTGCATTGGCTTCTTGGTCGACAGATGAACTTTCCTTAATGTTAATTTGCTTCAGAGCAGTAAAGCCACCTGCATGAAGGAGCCTGGTGTGGAGACCAAGCTCACAGCAGAGCTTCAGTGGTTCCTGCCACTGCATTGCAGGGCAGGCTGGGCTGGGTTGAGTGGTCAGTGTGCCAGGGAGTCCTAGGAATATCAACTTCAATAATACATGGTAGTCTTAGAACAAAGTAGGAAGATGCCTAAAGGCATAGAAGAGGTATGGGGTAAAAATATCAGATTTAAGGATACACAGAAAAAATCTGTGTGTGCAGTGGAGCCTGATAGGAAGCACTACACGGCCAAGACTGGTACAACAGCAAAGTTGAAAAGATGATGTTTCGAGTCAGGAGGAGTCAAGGAAAGTTTTGATTAAGAAAAGGATGGTATAAATTTGATTTCCTGATCCTGGCTGAGAGCAAGTTCCCCATGAGTCAGCAAGTGTGGCCCTCTCCCAAGAAGGCCGTTGGCGTCCTAGGGTGCATGAAAAAAAGTGTGACCAGCAGGTTGAGGGAGGTTCTCCTTCCCTCCTATTCTGCCCTGATGAGGCCACCTCTGGAGTGCTGTGTCCAGTCCTGAGCTCTTCAGTTCATGACAGACAAGAAACTACTGAAGAGAGTCTCAGTGGAGGGCTACAAAGATGATGGGGGGCCTGGAGCACCTCCCTGATGAGGAAAGGCTGAGAGACCTGACTCTCTTTATCCTGGAGAAGAAAAGACTGAGAGGGGATCCTATCAGTGCTGACCAGTATCTAAAGGGCAGGTGCCAAGAGGATGGGGCCAGTCTATTTTCAGTTATGTCTAGCAGCAGGACAAGGGGCAACAGGCACAAATTAGAACACAGGGAGTTCTACCTAAACATAAGGAAAAACCTCGTTGCTGTGAGGGTGCCGGAGCCCTAGAACAGGCTGCCCAGAGAGCTTGTGGAGTCTCCTTCCCACCTGGATGTGTTCCTGTGCAACCTGATGTCAGCAAACCTGGGTTAGCAGGGGTTGTTGGACTAGATGATCTCCAGAGGTCCCTTCCAACCCAATCCATTCTGTGAGTCTGTGATTCCATGAATTGCTGCTGTTGCACCATGACTGAGCTATCACACCTGAGAACAAGAGATCCCTTAATTTCTGCTCATCTCCTGAGTGTGGTTGTGAAGATGCCTGATGATACAAGAGACTACCACTTCCTTTTTAAGTGCTTGGGTTTTTTTAAGAGACTGTTATATATAGATGTAAGTTATTAAATAGATAAATAAAAAGCTATTTTGTTATCCCTCATTAAAAGAGCAGGAACTATTTCTCTAAAGACATCAGTATGATAACCAGTTGTTTTTTAAATAAAATATTCAAATATTGAATTTTATCAGTCTGAGAAGGAGAAGGGGGATTCATTTACAAAAGAGCTGGACTGCTCAGTTTGGTTTCAGAATCTAAAAGGGAAACTAAAATTGGTTCAGGTAGTTAGCTTTTTCCCCTAGTTTTTATTGCATACAAAAATATCCAAAATATTTAGTGTGGGGTATTTTCCTCTCCAAATAATTAATCCCTTTCCAGCTCTATTTCACATTTTTATTCTTTTTTTGGGGTCGATTTTTGAATGTAAAATGTGATTTCAAAATCGGAAAAGTAGAAGTCTTATTTAGAATGTATGAAAAGAGCACTCTAATTCTAGCATTTCTCTGATTTCTTCCCTAAACGTTTTCTGAAACTATATTCTAAAGTTCAGATGAAACTCCATGTTTTGAGATACAGCAGTTTGATGGAAAAGGTAAAATTTTTCCCATGGCCCTGTGTAATTTAGAATTTTACAGTCAACGACATACAATTAGAGCCACAAAAATGTAGTTCCTGTAGAGCTTGTTCCCACAGCAAAAATCAGAGTGATTGATTAGGGACCAATACATTGGACTCCCCATGAAATGCATGGAAATGTCCAGTGGCTTAGAGGGTGTGCAGAGATTCAGGGTGCTGCACGGGTGATGGCAATGTTCATCCAGAGAAAACAGAGCAGGAGCATCTTCCTTAAGTGTTATCCATACACACTGTTCACTAAAAACATACCTGAGGATTAATTAGTGTACTGATGTGTTCTTCGATGTGATGTTTACACTAAGATAGTCTAAAAATCACCAAGGTAAGACAAGAATTGTGCAGCACAGTGATTAGGATACTTGTTTGAGAGTATCTAATTTGTAGTTTCTGCTCCATGTTGATGCTTTATTCAGTGATTACAGAGAATCCTTTTCTTTTAAGTCTAAATATATTGGAATAGTGTTTCTGCTGGGCAGAATGTATCTTATTTGTGGCCTAATTTTTTTTTTTTACAGACACTTCTCACACATTACCTGTGGTTTCAATCCCACCTCTGGTGCTCAGCTTCACATTTTTGGGGCTTGCAGTCCTTAATATTGGCATAGTTAATTGTGTGTCTGCGAATCTCACAAGCCTAATCAAAATTGTTGTCACACACAAAAAAATGTACTTAGAATAAAGGCTTTCTATGTTCCACTATTATCATTCTCAGGCAAGAATCAATAAACTGTTGAGTTTTTTCTCAAAAAAAAAAAAAAAAAATGGAAAAAAATTAGCAGCTTCCACAGCAAGAACTTCCAAAGAGCAAGTATACACCAGGTGATAGCTATTTGCTAATAAAATGATAAAACCCAAAATACACAGAGGTCTTGCAGAACATTCATTCAAACATCTGTTAGTAAGAGCTCTAAGCAAACTACCATCTGTCAAACCGTTCATTTTGTCAAAGTTCATTTCCTCATTCATGAGTGCTGTTGTATCAGTTTCCAAAAATACCTGTCATCATAGATTAAATATTTAATATCACTTAATATAGCTCTCAGCTTGGTATAATGTGGCCAAGTGAACCTTAGGAAATACAGTCTTAGAGTCATCATGTAAGGTGATTCAAACCATATAGAAAGACTTAATCTGCAAAGTTAAATGCTGAAAAAACACTATTAAAGCTCTGCATTTTTTGTCAATGCTCCAAAATTGGACTAAATTTCACAGGAGGATTTTCTTGAGGAATATTGATGAGTGGCAGTAATTACCTGAAAGTCCTTGTAAAAGGAGAACAGAAACTAATAACGAAAGCGCAGTTGAATTCTCTCAAAAACTATCCCACCTAGGACCTTTGAACTAAAAGGATATTCAGATTCCTAGCCAGGAGCCTCCAGATTCTCTCCTAGCAGAGTTCTTCAGCTAGTCAAAGTCATAGGTTCACTGAACTCAATACCAGTATCTGCTAGCTGCATATCTTCCTCAGCATCTACACATTTAGCTTACAGACTAAAAATAAAATTCATGTACTCAGAACAGAAAGGAAGACAGAAGGACTGGGAGCCCATTTCTCAGTATTTTCATCCAGGTACTCCCTTGTGTCCCATATCCTGGTATCTACTTGGTACCATCTTCTATCTCCTCGTTTCATTCTTTGTACGCAAAAACACCCACGCACAGAAGTATTCAGACAACTTTTGACAGAGGTTACAGACACATAAATGCAGTCAGTTCAGAATTAGCATCCCCATGGCAACTGAAACTTGATGCTTGTTATGAACACTATCCATAACATGCTCTGTCAGCCTGCGTGCCAGCTTTCCTTAATGACTCCATCTAATATGGCTGAACCACTGATGTGACAGTACTTTTAAACACATTGTTTCATGCATCTGTAACACCGTCTATTTTGACTTAATGAATTTTCACATTTACCATCCTGATATTAAAAGTAATCAAACAAGCAAGTGGTGACACACTAAAATGAACAAAATGTGTGTCCGTCTGGTTTCTTGCATCCATAAGAAGTTGCATGTGGAGATGCCCCAGCGCCGTTGTGTTTCTCACCAGCTGTAATGGAGTGATGTGTGGGCATCATAGTCCTCCTGTGGGGAGGACAGCCTCTAAATCTGGAAGACAATGCTCTGCTTATGTGTGATAGTCGAACAAGTCTTGTTTTGTGTTGTAAACAATCACTTTCAAAATGGGCAAAGCAAATCGTCCTCACTTATTATTTATATTACTTATATTAATTACTCTTCTGCTAGGCTTGAATTCTAGGAGAAAAACTGTTTCAGGTTTCATCATTACAGCAAAGGCTCAGGAAACAAATTTAAGAAAAAGTAAAATTACATGCTAATATATTAAAATTTGTGTGTGTGTGTGTGTGGTACAGAGTCGTGTATATACACTCACCTCCGTGTCAATGGCCCCAGAGCTGTACTTATATGCTGAGTCCATGGATGTGTAGGTAGATCACAGAAGCACAGAGGGGGGAAATAGGCAAAGCTTGGTACAGCTCTAGCTGTGGAGAAGCAAGCGGGTGGTCCCTGGCTGCAGCTCCATGTTTCTCTGTGATTATACAGCTGGTGGAGAAATCTCACTGTTCTATAGAGACTGTTGAAAGTACAGGAAGTCACCAGCACCATGGTACTACAGCAGAAAACAGGAGCTGAAGTAAACTCATACTCCTTGACCTCCTCTGGAAATGATGATGTGTGCTTGTCATCTCAAAGATCTTCTAATTCCAGCTGAATATCAATTCTGTGGACTAAAAAACAGGAGTGCATTTTGCTCTTGCACTCTTATAACCTTTGTATTCCATGAGTGGTGAAGATAAAAAGACCTTTTTCAAGACTTGAGTCTTTCAATGAGACTTTTCAGATTTTGAGGTTTTTTTCTTTGTCTGTCACAAAACCAAGCAATATTCAATGTTTTTAATCTAATCTATTGCCTGCAATGTTTTGTAGAAGGAAAACGTATTCAGAGGAAAAAATGCAGAGTTAGTTAACATGATTAAAAAGTCTCACTGAAGGGTAACTTTTTTGTTTATATATCAACTTTTTTGATTGTTGATTCTTAAGAGGTAGTGAAAAATAAGAGTATGTGTGTTATGATTCAACTAATATTCAGCCAATTTCTTAAGATTCAGGTGGGATTAATCAATTCAGCCAAATTTTCATTTTCTGTAATAGCATCTGTGGGTGGAGAAATCATTTGAGTGGCATAGTGTTTTCAGCAGTCACAAAGCCATCTGTCCCCTGTGTGCTTACTAACCAACCTCTTTACTCCACTTGTGCCTCCTAAAAACTTGGTCTCTAAATAAACATTGTCATAGCAACTAACACATTATTCTCAGAGATGACAATATGTGGGAAGATGGATTTCTTTCATGTACTCCTGTTTTCCCATTTCTCTTTCTACCACAAATTTTGTCACAACATGAACACAGTCTAAGAGATGCCTTAATTATGAGCAGCATTGCCAGATCAGTCAGAAATCCAGGTTGCAGCTGGAACTTCAATGGGCTTTGGGTCCCCTGAAAACTGACAACTAAAAAGATTCTGCTTTAACTAGATGAGGTACTTTCAGATGTATGAGAAGAGCGAAAGGATGGTATGGTCAGCATGAGAGGCAGCATAGAGCCAGCTATGTTATCTTCCCAGTGTGTTAAGATAAGCTGGGAATGGTCACAAAACCCCAGCAGGGATCTCCTAGTGCCAGGGAAGTCTGATCTCCTGAGTGTTCCCTGCTATTTCAGTCTTTGCTTTAGCTCCCAGCTTTCAGAGGATGTGTTCATTTGAAGAGGATTCTTCATCTGGGCACCAGACTTGGCAATTTTTAGCACATTTCCTTCTTACTTAAAATCTTTTTGTCTGAGAAGATACATAGGATATAGACAAAGCCCAAGTGAGAATGGGAATCCTTCCCAGTTGCTCTTGTCAAGCGTGAGGGCACATCATATTTATTACCAGAGTTCTTACCAGAGTGCATTGCCCAAACTGCCTTAAAAACACATGGAAAGGATGCAGTAAAAAGTACCTCTGATGTTTGCAAAGGGCACATTGAGAATTTTTCCCGAGTATAATTTCATGGTCATTTTAATATTGTACCTTTTGAATTTACTTCTTTTCCCTAAAGGAGAGGGTTTTCATGTAAGATTAAAAGAAAAGGGAGTGTTTGTTTCTGTGACCTGAGTCTAACATCCTATTTTCTAACCTCTGTGAGTTACTGATCAAAGGTATTTTACAAGTACATATAGATATTTTCTCTGACATTTTTATTTACATACGCTTTGATTGATACTTTGAGAAGTATTCTAGACATTTTGTGGAAGTTCTTTCTGGGACACATTAGCATGCCAAAGACAGGAAGAGTATTCTTAAGTTCAAACAATATGAAGGAATTAATAACAGTAATAAAAGTCCTTAGTGTTTTTTTAGCTAGCCTTAAATTGCAGGTAGTTAATACCCATTTAATCAATACTTTGTAAACGAGATGAAATTTTACAGGGCCACAAACCTCTGAACAATGTGAGATTGATTACGGATGTCTTCTTGAGATTAAAGTCTAAACATGCCAGAATTTGAATAATTCATATCATCCAGTTAATGGCATTTATAAGAACAACCTTTGGGACTAAAATAATGATTTAAGAAGAAGAAGAAACAGACCAAGCAAGTTTTTAGCCTGTCTAATTATGTTAATTCTGTGAGGCATAAAGTGAAAGTTCTCAACAAAAGTCAGATTAAGTGAGTGCTTTTTGGTAATATAATGCATAAGCATTGCATGAGCTAAAAAAAATCCTGTATTTAAGTTTTCTGTACAGGTGAGGTTTAACGTATATTCTGATATTTTCACAGAAAGACATTTTAAATTAGGGGGCAAATCTGTGTCTCTGATTCAGTATGACTAACTTAAGGTGTGCAAATAGTCTTCTTGAAGATAGCAAAGGTGATGATTTGCTGTTAGGTGTTTGGCCGGGTCTAAGGTGTAAGTCAGTACAGGGAAGACCTGATAAATGTTTGTTGTTACCATAAGCTATGATAGATTGACAAGGCATTTTGGAAAAAGCATTATTGGGAAGACGAGTTTGCAGAGGATTTCACAGTCAAGTTGTGAAGAAATTTTGCTGGATCTCTATCCATTCAAACAAAACAAAAAAGGGCTTGGGATCAGAAATAACTGAGTATTTAACTGGTTCGTCTGCAAGTAAAATCCCATAATCATGATAGGAATTATTATTTGTAATGTGCAAACCTGTAGCAAATGGCAGTATTAGTTCTCTTAGACTGTCACAATTATAAGATAAGTCATGTTGGCTTTTCTCCATGTAATAACCCCCCTTCCAAAACAGCAGTAACAGCTGGAGTGCTACCATGGATAAATCACTGCGTAACCTAATCTGGATGCTGGTTAAAACACATATCACTGCTACTGTGCTGTCTGCATTAATGCCCTCAACTAAATCAGGAGAAGCTCTGCTGACAGTGCTGATTAGGAGAGTAACAAAAAGCCACAGACAGACAAGATACATGAGCACCTTACATCCAGGTGCCAGTAATGCTTTGCAACGGGGAAGATAAGAGTAGCTGACCCCCTCCAACCTTCCTTCACCTCATCACATGCTGAGTCCTCCTCTGCAGCCCCTTGCTCTTGACGTGACATCAGGGTGAAACAGCAATGTTCAGTCATAGTCAAGTCCTCTAGTGCTTGGAAACCTGAAAAGAAACACGGGAGGGAGGTTTCAGGCTCAGTAAATTTCTCAGTATTGAGGAAATCATGTCAGGTTATTCCTTTGCTGAGTTTAGTACAAACATTTCCACTGGCAAGTGTTCTATTTTTCATCAGAAAATGTTTCTGTGGGTGCTTTCTATCTAGCTTTATCAGAATTATGACTTCAAAAGCAAAGACCAAAAAATTAAATTTCAATCCTTCAAAAACTGATGAAAGCAGATGCGAAAGGTTGCTGTAACAGATCTTTAAATGCCAGTGTAACCTCAATCCCTTATTCAACCATATTCGTGTGAGTAAGAGAACTAATAGTGAGCATTGGTAAAGATTAATATATTTTGCCATAGAAAAGATGAAGAATTATTTATAGCAATAGTATGTCATAAGTGAAACAGGTGAATGCCATAGTTCTCCATAAACTGCATTTCTGTTCATGAATGAAGGCACGTTTAAAGCTACATTTAGAGTCTCAAAGACCCAGTGTTTCTTGATTGCTTTCATCTGAGCATTTCTTGGAAGCTTTTTCTTAAGATATACTCTAGACAAACCTGTTTTGTATGAAATGTTAGTGGTGTTACTGCTAATGGTGCAACAATAAATGAGGGGAATATGGTTATGTATTCTGGCCAGGAGCATCACATATGGTGTCTTCTGAAAGTCACTCAGTCTCCTCATCCTTTTCCTCCTCTCCTCTCCTGCATGCAATAATGAAGATGAGACAGGATTTTTTTTAATCCTTTTAGTTGAGTACACACCTTCCTCACACACAATTTGATCACAAACTAAGTGAGGAGGAATATGAACTTATTCCAGTGGTGTGGTCCCTAGTCTCTGCTGTTCTGTTACATTGACATATCATGGCTCTGAATTTAATAAGTTTCTACAATTTTAAGGTTTGTTAAAGGACTCTGGGAAGTTATTTGTGGTCTTGGTTTTGTAGAGCCCTTTGATCTGTTTATGGAAAACAACCATGAAGCAGTTTTCTCCAGTGTTGTGGCCCTACATTTACTTGCACCTAAAGTGAAGTTACACACACTGTGCAGATTTTCAGGACTGGCTCTGAATTGCCTTTGAAAATGATACACTGTACAATCTGTAGGAATTCATAAAATTACCTCATTCATATTGCCACTTTCTCTTGGGAAAATACTCCTATTAATTTGTTTTATTTCCTTTCTGGTACAAAATTTTTTCAAGTTCCAGTAAAATCTTGACTGGCTGTTCTACATCAGTGTAGACAACTGAACGATTTAGCATCCTAAACCAGATTTGTGTGATTCACTGCAGTCAAAAAAATTGGTACACCAGTGAAAAATGTTTAGTAGATAATTACTCTTACAGAAACAGTGCCGGAAGAACACTGAACATGACATGCTGGTTAGTTTGTCCCTTTCTGTTGAAGGAGGCCATGACTCTGTAACCCGCTGTGAAGGTAACAGTGATCTAATCACGGAGTCAGGATGATTGTGGCAGTTGAAAGGAACAAGGTTAAAAGGCATTTCAAGGACCACTGGGAACTGATAGAGTTGATTTTATTCCCCAGCTCTTGATCATACACTGCACTCGAGGGAGTATGCCTTATGTGATTTTCTCTCTACTTAGTTTTGGCTGTATGACATAGCATAGAAGGCACTGAGTGATGCAATGCAAGTCCAGATGTTGACAGTGTGTACAGCACTCACTCTGAGGTATCACACCTTGTCCCTCAGCACTGTGCATTAACTCAAGTTGACTGCCATGCCTGAGCTCTAGCTGAGCTTTTCTCAATATCAGCACGGTAACATTACATAATCCACCATATATTATGTAGACATAATCTATCCTTTGTAGCATGGGATTTAAATGAATTAATGTCAGGCTGCTGGATTTCTTTTACATGTAGTTTCACATGAGTGGTTCATCATTTATTCTAACCCCACAAAACTTGCTCATTGAAATGCAGAAGCTGTTTGAGGCAGATTACGTTACCTGGAGATGTTAAACAGCACCTTACACAGGTTTCATAAAATACTTCATGTGGATGTAAGGCCATGGGCATCCTCAGGTCTGCTTGAGAACATCACAGTCAAATCCCTGACGTAGTTTGGGTAAATTTAGGTCCCATGGAAGTTGCTGGGTCTGAATGCAGCTCCGTGGACAGGGGCTGACTGTCATGTCTGAATATGTTATTCTCAAAATAACCTTAAATTTAATTAGTAGAACTGATCAATTTTTTTTCTTTTTTTTTTTTTCCCCCCCCCACTTTAAGTACTTTCCTCAAATTTCTATGCAAGTATCTTCTTACAGTCTTTCCCATGCATTAACACCCATATTACTGGACTAAATCCCTCAAAATACTATTGATCTGTTATCGCCCTTGATTTTTTTCCAGTTAATCTAGGTAACGATAAGCGATGTTTTATAACTTAATAAGCTATTACTCTTTTTAAAAGATGTGTTAAACTGTTGTTCTTATCTTGGTGACTTTCACCTGTTTGTTTTAAAACACCATCACCCATGTGATTAGAATGTATGATATTCTGTCCTAAATATGAATCCACAAAGCAGAGCTTCCTAAGTTGTTTTTCTTCACAATTGCCATAAAAAAAAAAAAAACTTTGAAAATGCTTTTAGTGCTAAAAGACATAGTTCACATTTCACAAGGGGAACTTTGCTTCCTACTGAAACACATTAAGTAAGAAAGATTCCAGCACCTGCTTCGTCATAGTCATTGCACAGTTGTAATAGTTTGAGTTTTGCTGAACTCGGACTTGAAAAATTTAAAACACATAAAAGAACCGAGACACAAAAGGGCCAATTAGTTCCTGCTGTACCCATATGCACTGAAAGGAGTTACCACAGGCATGACGTAAGCCCCGTGGGGACTCTGTATCTAGGCAAGCTGCAGGGATTTGAAAGCCATTTCCCCTCCTTCATTGGGATTTTCCTGCAAACACTGACAGAACATGTAAACCAAACTGCAAAACACAGTATCCTGGTTTTATTTCAATATTCAGTACTACTTAAAGCCAAAGCTCAGTTTGTGACTCAGAGTACAGATGCTGATCAAGAAATCCTCTGAATGGGAAGATTCTGTTAAAGCAAATAAATAAATAAAATTGTATTGCTTATATGTATAGATATCCAGATAAAGGTAGAGAGCTGGCTGTTATATAGCAGAAAAAAGGCAGGCTTTTTACCTCCTGAAACTCAAAGAACACAAGAAATATCTATAGTAAATGAGTATTTAATAATTAAACAGTCTTTGTTTTAGTTTTATGATTATCTGACCAAATCTTCCCTTCATTCAGCAGGGGTTTTCTTTTTTTCAAGTTTGAGTTTCAACTATAGTATTAAACTCTTTGATGGATTACCTTTGGGTAGGTTTTTTGTCATTGTTTTGCTTCTTGACGTGCAATGGTTGATTTGTTGTGCATTAGAGATGGAGGCTAGGGCATAGAAAGGAGCCACAGTGGGAATACAACATCTCTTTCTGGGTAAACAGAGAAAAAAAAATCCACATAAATTTTCATCCAGAAAATTTACCTGAGTTTATTATTTGGGAAAGGAAAATGTGAATGACTTGGAGTGAAGCTGAGAAAAAATAGCTGTATGTATAACTGGATCAAATAAATTTTAGTTGATGTTGCTTTATATCTTCCTTTTCCCTGACAGTGAAATTTGAAGGTACTTCTGGGTAAACAGAGAAAAAAAAATCCACATAAATTTTCATCCAGAAAATTTACCTGAGTTTATTATTTGGGAAAGGAAAATGTGAATGACTTGGAGTGAAGCTGAGAAAAAATAGCTGTATGTATAACTGGATCAAATAAATTTTAGTTGATGTTGCTTTATATCTTCCTTTTCCCTGACAGTGAAATTTGAAGGTACTACTAGTGAGTATATGCAAAAGGCAACTAACCAGTGTCTAGTTCCTGTTTGACTGTGCTTTCTAATTTGTTTTGAAGATGGTGTTCACTTAATTATTAATGATTCCATAAATATATGAAAAATTGTTTTATTTGCCTGTTCATTAAATTCCCTACAGAGCATGAAATCTGCACAAAAGAGTTCCAGAAACCTTTATGTCTAACTGTTTGCTGTTCTATCTTAGCTACATTTTTAAATTTTTAAATGTAGTTAGGGAGATAATAGTAGTCTCCTATTACAAATATAATGTGTCTTGTTTTTCCCTGTGAGACTTGGAATGGGGTAAAATGTTTTCCTAAGACTTTAAAAAGGGCCTGAATCTCTTCTAATTTATACCTGTATAAATTCCTGATTTGAGTCCATTCTCCTCATCACAACAGCAAAGTTCCTGAGTTTTCCTAGTATATGTGGAAAATATTCTGTAAAAAATCCTGATATTTTATAGGTAGTTTCTCCTGTCTCAATGGGTCTCAATCTCTAAAGTACCCATTGTTATTCTAAAGTTGTATGAGTGTTTATTAATTTTTTATGGGGAGAACTATGGTAAAACTACACTGAATTTTATTTTTTTCCTCAAGAATATAAACACCAGAAGCCAAACATTTCAGTTAAATAGCTAGAGAAGTAGCTAGACTTCCACAAAAACAGCAGTAAAATTCTGTCTTTCTCCATTTCCCATTGTGTACACAGTATGATGCTGAAACAGTGAAGTTAGATCAACTGACATCCTTAATAGAAGCTAAATTACATTAGCAAGCGAGAGAAAATGTTGATAGCACGCTGTAAATAATAAAGATGTTAGAATATTTGGACAGCAGATACCTGATCTGTCTCTGACTCCCCATATTCCAGTACTGGGGCTCCTATCCCAAACAGTAAGGTTTGTGACAGTCAGCTCCAATAACTGGGGAGCAGAGATAAGATTCATTTGGAGGACATAAGTGCTAATGTAGTTTAATGTGTTATTTACATTGTCTCTGTTGTTTACTCTTAGTATTTCCATTCCTCTCCTTCTGTCACACATCTGCCTGCAACTTCACACCATTCTCACAGCATGACAGCTCATTGCAGGGACGAGGCTGACATTGGTGGCATTGTTTGATTTGAATATCCCAGTCTGAATTTTGTGAGAATATTGTTGGCTTTGCTATATCCTAGATGGATAAAGAAGCCAAATTAAGGTTGTCTGAATGTTGTTGAACTCTCCATACTTCTTCACTTTGTACTTCAGGGTGCTAAGGTCAACTCAGGAAGTACACACAGAGTGTTCATATCCATTGATAGCCATTGATATTTTGCTATTGACTGTTTTGGGATTAGCATTTCAACAAAGATCTTTATATAGATATGAATTTTCGGTGAGGATCAGGGAAAGGTATATCTGTTGGCTTTACAGAACATTCCTGTATTTTTACTTTCACAAAGAAATTCAGCCTGAATTTAACTTAGGCTTTTCTGTATGGGATTGCAAATTGGCTTCTGATATAACAGAAGATTCAGCCTTTGGTAAATCATTGTACTGTTGCATTTCTGTCTCAGGAAGGAAATAGATAGCAGTAAGTCTATATACTGGTAATATTCTATATGGCAGTAATATGCCAATCATATCTTATATATCAATAATATTTATGTGTGTAAACATACACCAGAAGGTGTAACTATACTATAGCCTTTTGGTTTAATGTTTTTTCATTTATTTATGTGCACACATACATGAAATGAATGAAAGATAAAAGGAATTAATGCAAGACAGTAATTTGAATGATACAGCTATGTTTTTCCCTTTCTGTCATTAAAGAAAACCACAAGGAATGCAAGAAATCAAGATGGTGTCCCTCAGGTGGTTAGTGATAATATTATACTATTATTTCAGATAAACTTGCAGAAGAAGATGCGAGTGACTGGGGTCATAACTCAAGGTGCCAAGAGGATTGGAAGTCCAGAATATGTAAAATCTTACAAAATTGCCTACAGTAATGATGGGAAGTCTTGGACAATGTACAAAGTGAAAGGCACAAACGAAGATATGGTAAGACTGATCTGTATATGAATATATTTTATGGTTTACTTGCCTTCAGGAGAATGAGGTATCTCTAGTAACTAAGCATAGCTGCCTAACAGTATGACATAGGTTGCCTTATTATTATTTTTCTCTGAAAAAAAAAAAAAAAGAATAAATTTGCACTTTCTGTCTGCTAAGAATTTCTTATACTTTAATTGATGGTTGTATAAACAGTATGTCCCAAGGCTAGAATAATCCTGTTTATTACACTTAACTGATTTTCATTTTAATTAGTTTACCAGTAATTACTCATTACTTTGTTTAGAATTTAGTTTTATTACATTAACAGATTAGTGTTAACCCTTAGAAGAGTAGAACCCATTCATCAATGCTAATCTTTGTACTACACAAACAGTATCATCCAGTGGGAAGTGTGTGTTTGCAGTCCATAGTTACCACATTTTTTATAGAGTTGTGCATACAAAGCAGCAAAAATCCCTTTACTGTGTAAGTAAAGATAGAACTAAGGCACTTTGCAGCATCAGGCATAATTTCCCCATTAGGAAATTAAAATGCTGCGTGAAGATGTATATAATGAGGGGAGAAAACAAAATGCAACCATATCTGGTTAGAGTGAGGAGTGAATAGAAGAATGCTTGTAGGTTTAATTCAGCTCCCTCAGCTATCAATGGGAGGTTACAGTGCACTTCAGTGGGAGTTGGATCAGGTTCTTGAAGTAGAGTGAAAAAATAAATGTCAATCAGCATAAATAATTGCAAGCTAAATTGAATTGGGACTATTTAATACACTAATTAGAAAAGACCTAATTTAGTTGCATTGGTTGTTTCAGCTTCTAAGAGTGACAAGATAGCGGCCCCGATTCAGCGCAGGTGGCAAACACGTGTCGATGGGAGTCAATGGCAGTGTGCTTTGCTTAGGAGCTTGCATGTTGGGCAATGGAAATGATAAGACAGCCTCTGTTTGGGACAAGCTTGCAGAGAAAAGTGCTGGGACACTCAGTAGAGCAACGCAGATATTTTTGAGATACGGAAGTGAACTGAACCTCCAGCAATAGTCGTGGCACATTTTTATGAGTATCTTGTTTTATCGTAGGTGTTTCGTGGGAACGTGGACAACAACACCCCGTATGCTAACTCCTTCACCCCTCCAATTAAGTCACAGTACATACGGCTGTATCCTCAGGTGTGCAGGAGACACTGCACGTTGAGAATGGAACTCCTTGGCTGTGAACTGTCAGGTGGGTTTCCTGCACTTGTACCCCTCAGAAGTCAACCATCAAGCAGCATATTTCTGTGCCCAAGGTCTAAACCACGAGGAGCTTATTCCTGGTGAAAGGCAGTTGGCATGGTAGAGTTTATCCAGACAGTTACTTATCTCTTTTTCATGTACTTATCTCTTTTCATGTACAATATATTAGCAGCAACACGTACATAAATGATATAAGTGACAATTGTTGTTTGCAATAGGGCAGTAATAGTAGTAAGGTAGCAACCTAATAACACTTTGTAAAATTTTTCTGTGCTCGTTGTCCTCCAATTACATGCAACCTATAAAGTTCATTTGTAGCAGTTTTAATAGGTGTCAGCAGCTATCAGGACCCTTATTTTTACCTACTAAGCAGACCATGAGACAGAGAGTCTCTTGACTCACAGTTACTCAGCACAGGCTAAACTAAGCAGTTAAAACATTTTCTGAGAGCCAAAGCTGTTTGTGCAGTGCTGCACAGCAGCCATCAAAGTTGATGTGAGTCATTTCTCCTGGCTGCTGGGTGACCACACCAATGTGCTGTGACCTCCTCAGAAGGACAAGGGTGCTTCAGGTGCCGTCAAGGACCACTCAGAGTGCAGTAAGATACATTTTGCTGGACTGCTTTAGTCAAGATTTCAGTTTAGATTTGTTTTGTGGCTTTCTAGCAAAAGCAGGGATTGTGTCTCATAGCGAAGAGTAAATGAACAAGTGGAGCCAATTTAAACCTTCTTAAGGTTCACAGTAGCAGAAGTTATAGCTAATAAATGTAAGGCCTGACCTCTGGCCACTCTCTGCAAGAACCATGTTCCCTTACAAATTCAGTAAAGCATGTAAATTTTTTATCTTTTTCAAGAGATCAACCTTTTACCAGTGGGAGCACTCCACTGAATCCATTTAAGAATGATTTTTATGTGGCTGCCTGCTTACAGTACAAACAATAGTCATCCAGTTCAGGAATGATATATCAAAACAGCTGGAGTTAAATAATTCTCAGTTCTCTAGTGGCATCAAAACCAGATTCAGAAATGAAAAGTTAATGCATTAATCTCACTGTAGCCCTTTTCCAATATAGATAGGTTTGAGAGTAAATAGAAAATTCTGTCTAGCTGCTTTAGTCTATTAGATTTTTTTTTTTTATGTCTTCCATTTCTGGAACCACAATTTAAAGTAAGTCCTTGCCAGAATGACCAGGAATTGTTTTGCTCAAAGAACTGTGAAAGCTACTGAAGTGAAATTCATTTCAGTGGTCTACTAACAGTTTCAAGGTCATAATTTCTTAGAACTCCAGGCAGCCAAGGCTCAGCAGAGCAATTTCAGTCTTACTGAAAGTAGAGTATAATTATACCTAACAACAGAATAATTCCGTCTAATTCCAGGTGGTCTTTCTTAGGCAGAAAGACACTTTGAGAGGTCTGGATTCTCTGTCAAGTCATAGTGCTAGAGAAGAGAGTCACTACAGAAGGGAGGGAGACTGTCTCACAACACCAGATCATCATAAAAACTAATTATTTCTTAGGACAAATTTCAACAAAATGTTCAATATAATCTGCTCTAGGCTCATAAATAGCTTTAGTTACCAAAAAGGCGTTGCCATGGTCAGATCTTATTGAAAACCATGATCAATGCTGGTGGAGTTGACCATCAATAAATTAGGCATGAATTTTCATGGCCTTGTGTTCCTGCCTTATTTGTGTTTCCCACATCTCTGTATTGTAAATTCCCTTCCCTTCATAGAATATTGATGTGGGGGTAGAAACAGATCACAGCTACTGTTTATTGGAATGCCTTTATTCATTAAGCTGTTAGTCACAGTAGCATCAAGCTGTTGTTTTTAAAAACAGATAACTTCACAGAACACAATCAGTTACTCAGGCAGTTCACTCACACTCTGAAACCCCTGCATATATCGGGCTCTGCCTTCTTGTACCCAGCCCATTCATACCTTGTAGATGCTGGCACATGTTGGTGGCTATCTACCAGCTCAGCAAATTCTTGGTGTCCTGTCAATTCTTGCAGAGGGGTGCTGGTCCCCAGAAATGAACCACTGTTGTAAGACGCAGAGTTTCTTCTAAGCATGTGATTTTCCTCTTTTTTGGCATGTTGTTCTCTAGTCACTAGTTCTCTATCATAACTACCTGTAGGTACCACTCACACAAATGCTCACACAAGGGGACTTTGTAACATCTTCATTTAGTACTATATTCCTCTCCTCTCCTTTGTCTTCAGAACTATCTAATCTGGAAAGAAATTCTGTGCTCATTAATAGGAAAAAAAAATTTAACTCTCTTCATTTTCAGAAATTAAAAATATCACAGTATTAATCAAAACAAAATCACCTTTGCCCTCAAATAATTGACCTGTGCTGCATTTGCCAATACTGCATGAATCCTGGACCAAGACAGGATGCTTGTAGACCTCTGCATGCAGATTTGGTTGTGGGTTTGCCTCCACTGCATTGGATATTTACTATTTCCTACAAGGATTTGAGCTTTCTTGAAGGAAGAGGTAGATGAGGGACATGGTACAGGATGCAGACTGAAGAATAAAGTATTGTGCCCTTAGGAGACTCAACAGAGAATAACCCTGCTGTGGATTTTTTTTTAATTTTCAGATGCTAATACATACTCATCCTCATTATTGCACTGCTCCTGTTTCATTGAGCTAGACTGAATAAGAAGTAACCACAAACTTGCACCTAGATAGGTTTAAACATACAGAGTCATCAGAAATCATTTCTCATAGATGGTGATATCCAAAGCATCTCACACATTTTGACCTGAGGTGCTCCACTGAACATGGTGATAGCTATGTCTATATCAACTCTCTCTGACTTTAACAGGTTGTAAAAATAGGAAGGGAGACAGAATCCTTTTGCAGGAACATTGCAAAGCAAAAAAAGAAGATACAGTGCAGTGAAGAGATGTCCCAGGGAGTCAGAAACATCATTATAAATACACTTCTGTGAGGGATGACTATCTACAGACACAAAGTTTTCTACAATTGTGATGATTCTGTCCTTTGTGCTCTGGGTTATAGCTTGCCTATCAAAATAAATAGTCATTATCTTCCATCATTGCAGCAGGGTGCCATGGGAGCTGGATCTGCTGTTGCTCTCTGTGACACAGCACCGAGACACTATTCTGCTCCCCATGTGCATCATGTTTATCTCTTCTAGTTCTCATTGCTCTCCTCGCTGTCTTCTGTTACCTTGCACAACTGTATTCCTCCTCCCTTTGGGGCAGTGAAGAGGGAAGGCAAGTGTAAAATCCTATTAGTGCATGCACGCATGCACAGGCACACAGGCAGCCACATCTGCTGTTTCATAAATCAATGATAATACTCAGAAAAGATAGAACTATTTTTGATGGATTGGACCAGCACTGAAAATCAGTTTTTGACAACTCATGTGTCTGTGTCGGGAACCTCCTTCAGATCCCTCAGATGAAACTCCTACTGACAGCCCTTGTGATCCTGGAGTGATACTTCAGAATTCAATAATAAGGAAAGTCCTTCTGTAAAGCCAAAAAAAAAAGTCTTTCTCTTTTGTGCTATCAATTTCTGCCTCCTATTCCTAGGAAAATTGTTTTGGTTTTGTTCTGAACTAGATAGTACATTCTATAGACAGAGATGTGCAATTTCCATTTATGCACCAAGTGTCAGTTCTGAAAGATTGGGCTTTTTTTCCCAGAATAATGCTGGGTTTTGTTTATTTTTTAACTGAATATGAAACATGCTAGTATTTCAAATTTTAAATACAGTAGTTACTGCATTAAACAGCGTATTAGTATTATTTGTCTCTGGTAATATGCATTTGCTCCTGCTGTTAGATCCCCTACAAAGGTCTTATCTTCCTGATTTGAATCGTTAATAATTCCATTTAATTCTGTGTGTTACACCTACAGGAAAAACACAAAGTAGAATCTGACCAAAAGGTCTTTACTAATAATACCAAAGAGACTAAAAAAGAATCAGGTCTTTAGGTAAACATTCTGTGGAAGAAATAGACTTCTAAGAAAAAGAGAACCAGCTTTGATACCTAGTTCAAATAAAGCGAAGAACAAAATACAAACTTTGAGGGTGTCTTAGGTGGCCACACAGTGCTCTGGCTCTGTCAATAGACACCAGCTGAGTACGGTCGTGGTCCCAGCAGGAAAGCCTTCAGGACTTACATGTGTGCTTTGAGAAACACAGCTGGTGACTCGGCACATGATTAGCTGATAGGAACAGCTCCGCAGTGTGGGCTGTGAGTGTCAGCTGGAAAGCCTCTGCCTTCCTAAGGATCCGTACAGACAAGGCTCTCTGCAGCCACAGTGATGGCAAACTACTTCCAAAACCTGTGTGTTAGGTCCTGGGCACACTCTCACTCAGTCAGTGTTAGAATATTGTTGGCACTTTAACTGAGCCAAGTCAGCTAATGAACTGCGCAGGATTCCTGAACTTCTGAAGTGAAAATTTTGGGGACAACTGAACACACGCAGGATTTTGACAGCTGAGACAGAAAGGAAACGTAAAAACAACTTCCTTTTATATTCCCATCTCCATCTTTCTCCTTTTCCTCAGCCATCGCACGTAACTCCACCTAGCCATAACTCCACCTTTCCTGACCTCTTAGCAGCCCTCAATCTCAGCTACTTCATTTGCCTTTTTTTTGTATTTTTTTAAATATTAAAACTGTACAGCTCATCTTCCTCACTTGGCTTCCAGCACTGTTGTTACAGTGCTGTTATTGAAGAGTGTCTCTCTGTTGTCAACTTGCTTCTCCCCCCTTCCACATCCTCTGTTCCCAGTGTACAACAGCAAGGCAGAAGAGCACAGCATCACTTACTAATTATCATTTTTTTATGGACCAAACAGAGAAGACCAAGATCTATCTTTTGTGCAATCAAAATAACTCAGTGACATTGAACATCCACCTGGTTTAAACAAAGAAACCATTAGCTCTCATTTTGTCCTAAGCAATTATCTCTTACTATTCTGGCTCTGACTTCAGAGTTGTGTTTCTGTAGTTTTCCCTTCAGTGGGTGTTTGGGCTTTCTACGTTTTTGGCTAGATGTCAAGCAATTCAAAAGTATAGAAGAGCTCAATGCTTGTTAACATTTTACTTCAGCAGTGGCTTTCAGAAAAATTAATGTTTCCTCATCAGGAAAAAACACATGACATAAAAGCATGAGAAAATCATACTCAATAGGGGAAACAATAGCAAGCTGCTGGACAAGAACATAAAACCAAGATAAGAAGAGACAAAAGTAATCTTTTCTGTTTGTTTCCCTTCATAAATTTATGCCAGGATAAATTATGTTGATTTCTCTATCTTGTTTTCGATTATTCCAAGGTAGTCTTGAAATAAAGTGCCTTGAATTGTCTGTTTTTCTGTTATTTGTTTGGAAGTTCCTCCAACAATAGATTTGATTAAAGGCTTTTCTTCAAGAATTGCTAGTTTTCCATAACAGAAAACGTGAACCACTTACAGAGATAAGGGGGTAGTGTCATAGATCTTATTTTGCTGTTCCAGGTTGCTCTGAACCCCTGGGGATGAAATCAGGACATATACAAGACTACCAAATCACTGCCTCCAGTGTTTTCCGTACACTCAACATGGACATGTTCGCTTGGGAGCCCAGGAAAGCCCGTCTGGACAAGCAAGGCAAAGTTAATGCTTGGACTTCTGGCCACAACGACCAGTCACAGTGGTTGCAGGTAAAATTTCACATGCATTTTCCCAAGTGATTATCTTCTTTGTGTTTTAGGTATGGCGACAGTTTACTGGTTTAGGATAATATTCTTATTCTTCAGTTTCTGGGTGCAACCATCCTAACTTCGCCACATGTAGATGATGAAGCTTTGAAAGGCCACACAGATCTTCATGCCTTTGGTACCTCAGCTGCAGAAAGCCCTCCTCAGGGAAACCTTCACCTAGGGAAACCTTTGCCAAACTCCAGAGTTGCCCAAAAGTCATGAATTTTTCTTTGTTGATGGACACAAATAGAATCCTAGAGAATGATGGAATGGTTTGGGTTGGAAGGGACCTAAAAAAGTCATCTAGTCCAGCCCCTCTGCAGTGAGCAAGGACATCTTCAACTAGGTCAGGTTGCTGAGAGCCTCACCTAACCTGGCCTTGAATGTTTCCAGTGGTGGGGCTTCTACCACTCTCTGGGCAACCTGTGCTAGTGTCTCACTATCCTCACTGCAAAAAATTTCTTCCATATATCTATTCTGAATCTGCCCTATTCTAGTTTAAAGCCACCACCCCTAGTCCTGTTGCAACAGGCCCTGCCAAAAAGATTTTCCCCATCTTTCTTATAGGCCTTTCTTATAGGACTGAAAGTCAGCAATAAGGTCTCCCTGAAGTTCTTCTCCAGGCTGAACAACCTCAACATTCTCAGCCTTTCTTCATAGGAGAGGTGTTCCAGCCCTCTGATCATTCTTGTAGTACTCCTCTGGACCTGCTCCAACAGGTCCATGGCTTTCTTGTGTTGAAGACTCCAGAGCTGGACACAGTACTACAGGTGGGGGTCTCACCAGAGTGGAGTAGAGAGGGAAAATCACCTCGTTTGACCTGCTGGCCATGCTTGTTTTCGTGGAGCCCAGTAGCAGCTGCAGATCTGTTTCACTGGCTTCTCTTCTGTTCAGAGAGATGGAGGTTTTTTCTTACCCCCTTCTGTCGTTCTAAAGCTCCCTGGAAAGGCATATTTACTTGAGCTTTGTGCACATGAGCAAATCTGGCTCATAGAAATTATCTTTATCCGATTGAGACTGCTCAAAATTACCTTCAACATCACTCTGAAGCTAGCAAGACTGATTCAGCACATGAATTCATTATAAAACCGTGCACAGGGGTTGTTTTCAGTCTGAGAGCGATTTATACAAGTCAGGAGTAGGCTAATGTGGAAGATTGCAATAAATCACTGGTATGGAAGCCTATTTGACCAGTCACTGACACATTTACATTTTTTGAACTGTTGAAAATAGCAGTGTTTTGAGCCAGCTGCCAGTTTGCAGTGTAGCTCTCAGTGGGAAGCCTCAACAGCACTAGACGTGGCTACTAACCCCCTGCAATCTTTTCACATATAAATTATGACATATTAGGGTTTTTACCTACAGTTGCTAAGCAATTTAGCAATATGATTACTATCTTTTCTCCAAGTTTAGACACATACAGAAAGGAAGGAGCAGTTGCCTTGTCTATTTATCTTTTGAATAACAGGATCCTGGGATTAGCTGGAAGTTTTTTAGAGCAGCTTGTTGAAACAGCAGTTAGTAACTTCTGGAGAGGAGAAAAAAAAATATTGCTGTGTTTTATGCTGGAGAAACAGCTGAAAATGTTTCTCTACATAAAAGAGAGGTGGCTGTATTGTATTTAGCCCCATCAATGATACCAAGAGTCTGAGGGTTTGGAGAGACTTCACAGAAATACCCTGTGGTGTGTTGTTCCTGCTGTGGGTGACAGTGGACTTTTAATTAAGTACAGATGGCTAGGGGCTGCAGAGTTCATTCTTATATTCTAAAATTTTCCATTCTGTTCTAAGTCTGCATCTGCAGATTTGATGTGACCACTTGCACAGTCTCTGCAAGTCCTTGATAACTGTTCAAAAAGAAAGCTGTGAAGAAATATTCAACTTTTAGTTCGTTTGTTATATGGCCATGATATGAGTTCAGTAATTTCACAGGAAAATGACCAATTTACCCTTTCCTACAAGTCATTATACTTATATTTCTCAAAAAAAGTACTGTAACATTTCTTGTTTGAAAAAAAACAGGAGGCATTAAAACTACTTGTTTTTTCAGTGCTTAAACTTCTACTATAGCCTGATTATTCTGATTTCAGTCCATGAGTAGAGGTGGGCTCACATGCTCTAAGTCTAGGTGATAATCCTGTAAGAAAGCCATGCCTATACTTTAAGTTTGCCCATTAATTGTTCTCTGCTGATATTTTTCCATTTTTTCCTTAAACTGTGGACTATTGCATTGCAACCTTTTAAAACATTTTTATTATCACGATGCTTTTAAAACATTTTTATTATCATGACTCCATTTTTATTATCATGATGCTTTCATAGAGTTTAGTCAAAATACATTAGTAATAAGAAGTGTGTGAAAGCAAACTAATCTGTATGCCCTTTTCCCTCAGTGATTGCATATTACAAGAAATGATCCCAATAGTGATTCCATATACAATAAACCAGGCTTAAATTAAGACATAGATTTCTGGATTTTGCAAAAGTAGCTGGCCTACTAATAGAATATTTCACAGTATTACCTTTCCATGCCTTTTGAATTTTCTCCACATACCTTATTTGGTTTATCTTTTATAATTTTCACTAGAAAGCCTATAAAAATGGGTAAAAGGCTACTGAATGCCTTTAAAAATTACTTTTGTAGTGTGTGCTATGTGGATGACTTGAGCAGAACCATTGTAACTTCCAGTTATTTGGGGGATCCTTGCCCAAATGCCATTGACTGTTCCTCTGTTTGGAAGCTTGTGTGCTGGCAAACTCAAAGCACCTGCTGGGATACTGGTTGCTGAGAGATGATGTTTGCATTGTGCATAAATGCTGCTTGCTTCTTAGGGGCAGTTCGCAGCACTTTTGGATGAACCCTAGAGATAAATCCTTCTTCATTATGAACGGGGTTGTTTCACTCATTTTTCTTTCAAAAAGGAAAACTCTGAATATTCTATGTATTTAAAAATGTAGTCATGAATAAGCATGCTCTTTGTTTTAAAGTATTCTGGATTACTACGTCTGTAATTTAGCTCCAGAGGCAGCAATATAGAATCATAGAATCCTTTAGGTTGGAAGAGACCTTTAAGATCATGAAGTCCAACCACCAAGCCAACAAGTCAACAATATGAAGTATTATGTGATTCCACACATGGACTGTGCATTTTCAGGTTCAAGAAGAATATTCATCTTATTGGTGCTGCAGTGATTGAAAATCTGTTTTGATCCATATTCTACTCACTACTCCAGGTTCCCCATGCAACACTCCTTTAGACCAAACATCATCATTAGCAATGGAAGAAAGTATTTTTGTGATGTGGAGGAAAAGTTAATGAGATAAGATGACCAAAATCATGGTTTTTCAGCTCAGTTATAAACTGGGTCTGCATTCCCTCACAGAGCTCAAGGGCACTTTTGCTGTTCCTTTAAAGATGATGCTGCAGAAGCCATGTCGGTTACCTGGCCTCTTCCATAGCTCAGGCTCTTCCATCAGCTTAGGCAACCTGTCAGCTTAGTGTCTCTGTACTCTCCACAGTTGAGATCTGTGCAGCTTGGTGATACACAACAGCATAGCTGTTCAGGTTTGGTACCAAACCTAATGCAAATAATTAGTTCCAGCAGCTCTATTCTACTCCTGAATACTTGCTTTAGGGATCCTCTTCCTTTTGGAGACACTTCTGTGAAATCATCTGCATAAAATTAAAGATTACGGGGAGGTGGAGAAGTGAAATTAAAAAAAAAAAAGTAAATAAAGTAATGGTTTGCTTCTCATAATTATATATAAACTTAGTATAAACTAAGTGAGATTAAGCATTTCAAGTTAATTGCTGAGAAAAGAAAGGTAAGTCTAAATTTCAATTTCCCTGAAGGCAGTTGCTTTCCCTCGTTACCTTGATTTGCTTGTCAGCCTCATTTGCTGTTCTGAACTAGTTCAAAGATCTTGGGCTTTTCCCAGGATCTCTTGCTGAACTACTGCAAATACGCTGCTTTGCCAGTTTCAGGACTGCTTCTGCTCCTCCTGGTCACAAGTCAGGACTGTCATTCTAGCTGGTCACCCTACTCCCTGTTTCTTCAGTTATTTCACATTAAAGGAAGTGTTAAAGAACTTCTCACTTATGTCCAAAATGAGGCACTGAGGCAATAAAGATTATTTAAAATGC
>NW_008590611.1:0-16556 GCF_000691845.1 Merops nubicus | reverse complement strand
CCTGCTCTACTACTCATTTTCTGTAGTTACAAATTATGAAATAAAGGCAGCACCTTAAACTTCTTTTTCTTTGTTTACTCTTAGTTAAGTTTTGGTGTTTAAAATATTTCCCTATTTCTGCCAGATCAACAGATGCCATATCCATCACTACATTGATTTCCCACTCCCTCTCACTGCCTAATAAGGACAGCAACACCATCTACTTCAATGCCATTGCCCATTTGTCCTTTCCCTGGTGCTTTAGCAAGTAAATTCTCTGATGCTGTTTCTCTGATGTACCGTTCTCTGCAATATTCCTCTAGAGCTGAGGCTTTTCATTTCATTTGGTGTCTCCAGACAGCTGGAGCTTTCTTCTCCTCCATCAACCATCTCCTTTGCATAACTTGTTTTGTATGTATTCGTACTCCAAATTTTATGGTTGTACATGGATATTAGTAGCATTTTATCTTAAAGCTGGTGATACGCTGGGGTCTTTGAAGGCAAATCTCTCTACAGAGGACAGCTGGATAAAAAAGACACCCATCTTGGAAGCCTGCTGAGGTTCCTTTTATAGCCCCATATTATCTTCAGGTCACCAGCACTACTGCAGTATCTTTATATTTCCAGCTACACTGTAAACTTTAAAACAGTTTACTCACTGAAAAAAAATTTACTTTTATCTGGTTGTTTAACTTGTATTTTGCTGCAAAGGTAGTGGAAGGTTCTGCAGCTTGATGTGCATGAGTGATAGAGCTGATACAATTTATCCACAGTTATTTTATATATCTGCTATAGAGCTCAGGTGATTTAAGAAAATCATCCTTCCCTTAAAGAGTAGAGTGAGACAATGAACAATGTCTTATTCTAATGATTCTCTTGCTGAGTGTATGTGATGGAATCAGCTAAGCTCTATTAGGGGAAAAAAAAGTTGCTGATAAATGCAGCAGATTGACGATTGGCAAAGCAACTGTTGTATGTTACACCTGCACATTTTCTAAATGTGATGATTGCCAGCAGTATAATACATTTGGGCTGAGTATTTCCCTACCAGCCAAATCTCCAGTGTTAGACAATATCATTGAGATTTTCAATCTACACTTAGAACAGTTGTCTCAGTTCTGCAATTAACTTATTCTTTTAGTTTAATACCTGACCATCCCTTCTACATCACAGTCTCTTGTTTGAAAAGAAAGGTAAAATTATATTCTAATGTATTGGAATGTTTTTCAAAGTATCCAAAATGTGTCCAATGTAATAATCTGTTTCATGTACACAAAAATATATCTATCTACAGGTTCTCATGCCATCACAGGATCTACATTCATTTTCTATCATTAGTTTACGGTGCATAAACTTCTAAGTGATCAAATGGAAGAGTTGTTATTTAGAGGGTAAACCAGACCCAGCTTATAGTGATGTTTTTTCCTTCTAGAGTATCCTTGCAGAAAGTAGTTTTTGTTCTACATCTCTCCAGTATTTACAAAATTTGACAGTGGTACGTGTTGTGGTTTGCATCACCAACACAAGTCATGTGAAATTGTCTAAATACTAAGGTAAGTGAGCATTAAGAGAAGACAGAGGGTGACCATGCCTAGCTGCCTCTGTCAGCTCCAGCAGCCTCTTAGCAGAGCACAGCTAACATGAGCTGAGAGAGACAACCCAGAGCCTTTTTTTGCCTTTCACCAAGTTATGGGCTGATGTAAAGGGACTGAACTACAGCACATTTTAATTTTATGGTTTCTATATATAAAATCCAAATATGCAATTTCTAGGTATCTTAAAATATCTACTTCTAATTAGTTGCTTGGGCTCCTTCTATAGTCAATGGAGAGAGGACAGCACTATTGGGAATAATTCATCCTATCCTAAGTGTCTTAAGTTGTCTGTTATAAATCACTCTGCAGATAGGTCTTTACTCTGTTAGCCACAGAGAGAGGTACACAATTAGCTTAAGCTAGCAGATGAGTTTTTGAATTATGAAAGTTATATGACATGAATCCTTCCCTTTTTTAATATGGGAAAAGAACATTATTTTTAATCTCATATTGGTTAGCTGAGCTTATTTTAATGATGGTGTTTATTCTGTCATGAAAAAAAGGAATGTTTTTTCCTATCTCTCTCATGTACTACTTGCTTCTCTTCTCTTATTGCACTTCCCTTTTTTCTTGTATTTACCTGTTTGTAATGAATCCTGCAGAGGCTTACTAGATACCATAGCATTTCCTAAATGCTGAAAACAACTCTTAAGGAGAAAATTTTGTGGCTTATTCAATTATCTTTTGAATTGTGTTGTTAGCAAAGCAAGCATTAATAGCAATACTGGTTAAACTAGCCAGATAAGTGGTTTCTGTCTGGTCACCAGCTTAAATGTTTTAACATCTACACTAAAAAAATAAGAAAATGCTTAACAACATTTTAATTAAATAAGGACTTGAAAGACACAAAATCGGGACAAGATAAAATGTTAGTTTAAGACCATTCTAGTAATTAACATAATGAGGAAATTACATGACTTCTAGAAGGCTTGGACTGCTAAGCAGTGTGTTGGGACTGGTCTTTGAAAGATACAGTATTCTATGGGAATTGTAAGCCTAATTATAATGCACTATAAACAAAGGGCATGTTTTTCTCTTCAGCTTCAATAAACCACAGCCATCACCAACAGATCAGGAAGAGAGTCGAGTTCTTTTACACATACAGCAACAAAAGGTTTAATTCTTCAGATGCGGAGTTGGCACTGTTTTTTAATTAAAATTTCTCAGAAGCAGAAGAATGAATTCTCAGACTTCAGGTGGCAAAACACAAGCTGTGCCGAGATCAGCTTCTCTTTGTGCCATGCTTTTTACTGGGATACTGAAAGATATTTACAGTCAACGGTGGTCATTTTATCTTTTCAAGTAGGAGGTCATCATTTTTCTGTTCTTGTGGTTCTTGGCAAGGTGGCTGTCATTTCTGCTTGAAGGAATTACCTTGGACACTCAGCTTTGGCATCTCCTTGGTCTTATGCACTGCCTAGACTATTAGGCCAAGCAGGTCACTTTACTGACTTCTTTAGCTGCCCATAAACCACAGGCCTACATCTGCAGCTAGATCATCACTATTTCCTTCTAGGACAGTGTGTAAGTCAAGATGAAGAGCAAGCTTCCTTCTTTCCTTTCTTTTTTGTCTTGTCTTTGTTTTGAACTGATGCCTCCGCATGTTGCTAATGCTTTTTTAACAGTAATAACCACATCTCTCAGAGAAATAATCTCAAGACATGTGCCTTGATTTCCTAGTCACAACAACCTGCCAGCAAATATTTAATGGCCATTCCAGAGGTCAGTCTCTTACCCAGTTTTCCCCCAAAAATCATTTGCAGTTAAATGCGTTATTCACATTAATAATGTTACAAAGTTGTGCATTTCAGCATTGCCCTTTCCAGATTGCTTTTGACTTTACAAAGCTTTCTTCTGATACTCATTTTATTGAAATGTTTATAGTGGTAATTGAATTTAAGCTTAGAAATTAAATAAGGCAACGTAATATCTTGGGTTATTTTGGCTGTTCACTGCTGTATTTCATTTAGGAAGCAAAGTCTAGAGCCTTGGTAGAATCACTGATTTTACTCCAGAAAATACAAAAAAAAATTGTAGAAGGACAGGAGGAGTATAGAAGCTCTTTTCTTCCACATGTATCCAGGAAACAGTCAACAAATAGATCCAGCATGATTATTTCCTATGACAAAAATTTGTGTGGTGACACCTTCATGAACAGGTACAAAGGGAAGAGTCCATCTGAACTGTAAACTATCTATGCTTAAGATTTTATAGCAGAAAAATATTTCGTTGCACCAAGTCTCACTCTGTTCAGTGAATTATACTCCCCATTAAGTCTTTGGTAAAAAAATGAGGAGTTAACTCAGCATTCCAGAGTCTATCTTTGAAATGTAACAGATTCATCACCACTAACAGAAATTACTTGAGAAGTTTCCATAGACAGTTGAATCATGTCTAGCTCTAAAGCACTGCAAGAAAGTACTGTCAGCTCCTTTACTGACTTGTAGCTTTTCTCAGTGTATTACTCCCCTGCAGATGAAAGTTAAATTGAGTAATGACCCATTTCCTATTACAATAACGGGTTTTGATCTTGCTTTAAAAAATCTGGGAGTGTAAGCAAAAATTCCCTGGTTGTTCTGAATTTTGATGTACGTAGGATTTGAGTCTGAAGGGTTTTTTTGTTGCTGTGTATTTACAGTGGAAATTTTGCTCCTACTTGATGCCAAAAGCAGCACCTTCTGAAAATGGCATGTATTAAATTTTAATGAAACATGTTAGTTTTTCATTGTTTTAAATTCCTGCCTGTTTTACTTAGCAATCCTTTCCACTGGTTTGAAATAATGTTCTGCCTCTATTTGTAAAACAAAATCATATTTTGCTTGCCTTCTTTTAAAATAAAAAGTGGCTACAAAGTTGCCTGGGTAGGAACACAGGAAGGAAGGGTGCAGATGTGAATCTTATTCATGCCTTCTTCTTCCATGGCAGTGTTTCAGAACAGCATCCACTTTTTCCTAATAAAACTGTTCATTAATTGCTTTTAGACTCAAGCACAGTCGGACACAGTTGTTGCCCCACAATACTTTCAGTCTTGACAAGACAAAAGGATGACAAAGAAAATACAGATGACGGAGAGAAATGAAGCGACCTTGTTAAGGTCAAGTATCTTTAAGCAGCAGAAAATACCTGGTGTAAAAACAGACAAGAAAGCCAGTGCAGGATGAAAGTGAAAGAATAGAGTGGAACTGAGTCTAGTTGTTTGCTGATAGCGTGATGCTTTGTTAACTGGGCTGTGCTGGTTTTATTAGTGCTATGTGTTTGTTCCAAATGCTACTTCACTAAACAAGACATATTTCCTTTGTGTGTCTATCAAGATCTTAAGAGTAAAATATAAAAAAGTCTTGGAAAGCTATTCTTCACTGAATAGGCCTCTCAATTTTGCATTTGTATGATTTTGGTCCCTATGCCACTTTAAAAACAAAGTGAAGATGTATTACGAGGTTCTGATTGACTTCAAAACATGTCTGCTCAAAATCTTCCACACATTTTCTTACTGTGTTCCCTACATAAGGCAGATAGAAAGAGTGGTTCCTAGTGGGGCAAATAGTGAACAAAGATCATGTATTTTCTGCTAAGTAAATAATGAATCTGAGACACAAACACAAGGAAGTGGTGATGGCAAAGGAACCTCAAATCAATCTAAATTAGAAGGCATCAAACTACTTTGCAGCTTTCATCAGAAGAGGGGGAAACATGCTTAACCATGCTGGCATTTACACAGAAGGAAGCAAAAAAAAAAATTAAACAGTCGTAGCATGCTAAAGCATCACAGAAAGCAAATATGGACATTTCTCTTGCTGTTGGTTTCATCAGGTATTTCAAATCTGTGGAAAGGATACCTAAGTAACCGTGTATTTTCCCCTAATAACATCCCACCCATAGTTTACTATCGGTCTCAGCAGAATGCTAATAGCTTGTCCTTTTTGGGTTTAGTTTCCAAGTTAACTCAGGTGTGTCTCTGTAGCAATGCATTGTGCAAGACCCTCTTTCCACTTTGCTTAATAACGTTCATCCTGCTTGATCCTCAAGCAACGCAAGAGCAGTTTCCCTGTCAGAAAACATGACATAAGAGAAAAATCTTAACAGAAAAGGTGAGAAAGAGAATTTAAAAGGGAAATCACAGTAGACACAAAAATACTGCAACTAAACATTTCTTCAATTATCTGGGTCTTGTTCAAGAGCACCTTGAGACTTGTAATATGGAGTGTCAAAACAGGCACTTGTCAGAATTTCCTCACTGATTTTGAGCCTGTGTCTTTGTGTACATCTACTCACGGGAGCTGAGACTTGCTCAACTGGCATAAAAAGAGAAATAGAGGCAATTTTTCTCAGAAGAGAGCCTTGTTTTTTAATCTATAATTCATCTTTGACATCAGGATAGAGGTGGGAAGATAGCTGAGTTAACAGCGCTTTGTACTTACATTTGATAGTTTTCTCTAAAATAAATCAGGCATAGATTATTTTAAAGGAATCCTTACTTTAAAAGTTAGTCCTAGGATTACAAGAACTTCCTGCCTAATTATGTCCCATACATAACCAAGTCTTAATTGCTTTTGTTGCTGGAGTGATCTTCTTAGAAGCTTCATGTTTAATTAACCACAAGATATATTAATCCTATTTCAACCCAGCCTTGCTTTGTTGTATAATTAAGCAGAAAAATACTTTCACAATTAGAAGCTGATGCTATGTATGGCTAGTAAAAGGAGAACACCTCTGAAAAAAGAAAAAAAAAAAAACAAAACAGGTCTGTTATTTCTACTGGCAAAAGTAAAAATTTTTAGACCCATCTTAATGGGTCTTGTTAAAAGCGATGAGAATTATAAGAAACTGATACTGTTTTCAGATAAGAAGAAAACTATCAGGATGTTTTTTAAAGACCTCACCACAGATGGTTAATGATCTCCCTTTGGCATCATCAGAAATACTAGAAAGGCTTTATACAGTAGTTAAAAATATAGAGACCCTCACTGTATGTTCCTTCCAACGTAACTTCAGTTACATTGAACTCAAAACACTGCCACTGTACACCAGATATAAAAATATTATGGATTCAGTTTTGTGTTTTGCTACATAATAATAAGCATCTTGAACTTTTAGAAACCTCAGTTGGATGTTGGAGGAGTAACTAAGACTTGTTTTTTTGGAGGGGTACCAGACAGCTTCAGCTGATGTTTCACACTCAACCTGTGGGGGTTCTTCATCCATGTCGACAGGATCTCTGGAAATACCATAATTTTCTCCCATATAGAAATATGTGCTGCATGCTAATACAGGTACAATGAATGGGGCGAACCTCAGTCAAAAAATGTGGACATCCCAACAGTGTGGGCTTGCACATTAGGAGAAGATGAGACAAACCCGAGTGAGCTAATGGGAGTGATAGCCTGACCATCAGTGGAGAGGTACCTGGTGACTAGCAAACAAGTGGTATATTCACTCTGCTGCCTCAACAGGCTTGCCTGCAGATCTGTCTCCACTGGGAGGACTGCTTTACTCAAAATAAACCTCAGAGCTGCTTTAAAACAGCTGCCAGTTTGGTTATTAGTGGCTGACCGTTTTTCACAGCATCTGCCACCAAACCGTTTATTCTTTTCACTTCCCCTGAATGTACACTGATATAAATTGCAGGACTGCAGTAGGATTTGCTTTGTGTTCCAAAATACATCAGAGGGGCTGTTTTTATTTGAGAGGAGCTTAAAAGTCTTGTTTTTCAAGGTTCACAGCAACAATATATAGACATAGAAAGTCTTCTGATATTAAAAATTAAATCTCTATTTTGTGAGAATTTAAGAGTTATTTAGGGATTATTATCAGGGAGTTTTAACATGGATCCCTTTATTTTTTTATTCATTATACTGTATGTAGTTTTGTGTTGCTAAGGCAATCTAACTATATATATATATATATGTATGCAAAATATTTTTTTAATACTTCTAAGATAAGTTTCCATTTAAAATACACATCATAAATAAAACAAAAGGGAATGAAGGGAGAATCTTTGGAGAATTTTGCATGTCTGAGTTACTTTATATCTCTACAAATGCTCATTGGGAGGGTGCAATCTCTCTCCTTTTCCCACTATAATTTTTAAAATATTCTGATTACGTTCCACTCGTATGGTAAAATGTCATAAAATGTTATCTAGTTTTAGTTCTAATGAAACAATAATGACAACCACTATCTCAGCGACAGACGACAGGTAGTGAAGGACTGCAGTGTTGTATTTTTTGACCCTCTGAAAAGTCAAACTTCAAATGGAGTAATAGCATTGTGGGAAAAAGTGGAGCAATTGGAAATAAATGTTGTCTTATGGAGTAACATCTAGCTCCGTGATTTTAAAAAGTCTGTCATGTATTATGGGAGCTCACCTGGAAGGTGGAAATTCCAGCTAATCAATTTGCATTGCCGTCCTCCCACATTTCATGAGCTTTCCCATTTCGTGAGCTTTTCCATTTCACTGTGGCTGAAACAAGAACTGAATCCTGGGAATTAAATTTTATTTCTTGCATGGAAAGATATAAGCAAGTTAAACTTTAATGTACAAGGAAATAAATGAAAACATTCAAATTAATTATTCAAATTTAATCTGTTCCTCAGTTTTACAGAGAACTGTATATCTCATTCTAGCATTCCACTTCAGCCATCTAGGCAACGTGGTCTTTAAAAATGGAATAAAGACACCAGGAGCTTTGTAGACAACCTGATCATCTGTCACAGTGCATTGTATCACCCCATTATTTCACAGATTAGAAGGAAATGCGTAAAAACAAACTCGATGCCATGATTCTAAAAAGGCATTGTTTGTAAAATACAGATCACTTCACTGAACCACGCTTGATTTTAATCAAGTTATGTAGCAGGGATGAGAACAAACCAACCTTAGGACCACATTGCTGTAGAAGCTGTTTGGGAGGATTTTTACAGCTCAGGATCTGCCATTAACTAACCTAGTAGAGTACTGTAAAAAAGGTTAGTATCCAAGATAAACAATGGCTTCCTGAAGCAAAAGTAAAAGAAGTCAGCTATTGGATGTTCACATCTTCACTGTTTGAGCTAGATTTCAGAATCAGTGCTGTGACGTGTCAAAAATAAGTATCTGGAGTCTGATCCAGAATGTAGCAAAGTCAGTATAAATGCTGGTATTTCTTTCTATATATCTTATCTATAGATTTCTATTTCTTTCTTTTTTTTTTTTTTAATTGGACTGGGGGTAAACAGTATCATGCACTGCCACCACTAGTGATACACCTCTACCTTACTAGAGCAATCACTCCTCTTCAGTGCCAGATCCATTGTCCATACCATCCTGTAAATGATTACTCCCTCAGCTGCCTGAAGGACTTGACAAATACTTACCAATTTGGTTCTGGGTTTCAATTTTTTTTCACTTCGAGACGACTCTTCTAAGTTATCTGTATGTAACATAACGAAATGCTAGAGAAAAGTATGGAGAAAGCAGGTGGAGAATGCAATACCCAGTATTTTTCACGATATGAGGATTAAGTTTGGTCCTGTGAGATTAGCAGGTGGCAGGTTTATACAAATAAAAGGAAAGATAATCCCATTAAGAGCTAGCATTGAGCTCACTGTAGCAGGGGTAGTCCATACCATTAGCCACCTATGGACTCTATGAACTGAGGATTTAGGAATTTCACGCTTTCTGCACCCCCTTTATTCTCTGTACTGCCCAGAAATGGATAATAACATACTGCCTGTTGTGCCTGGATAAGGAAAGTCAGTGTGACAAGTACTAGAAGACATCAACAGTGAGAGTCAGGTTTTAGGAGGTGGTGTTACACAAAGCATGATAGACTAAAGAATGTCTTGGCCGATGATTTTGTGGGTGGGAGACTAGACAGGAACACATCCAATACTTAAAAGAAGAAAGCCATTAGAAATTATTACATAAAAAAAGCCATGAGGCTTAAGAAATTTCTTTATCTGAAAATTAGTGGAGAATTGCAGGTGCATTAGGCCACCATATTTATATATATATTGCTTTTCATTTCTACTTCTGGAAGCCAAGTACTGGGCCCTTTATTTACACCAGCAAAACTTGTCCTATTCTGATAGTCTTCTACAGAGACAGCTGCCATACAAGCGCAGGTGCAACAGTCAAAGAAAAGGAAAAATAAACTGAATAAGAACGTGGGAACAGCATAATGATATTTCATTATTTTTTCTAAATTAGATTCTGTAATTCTATTTTTAGGAGAACTGCTTTCAAATATTCCTGTTTCATTTAGCTGGAAGTAAATGCTCAGTGCTCCAGGTCAAACACAGGACACATGTTTCTGTAGTCTGATAATCAAAACTATTTTCTACACTGAGCTAGCATAATCTGATTGAATCAGGAATAATGTCAAAAGACTAATTTATGCATGCTACTCTCATTTTATAGAAGTTTCAGGTTTCTTTCTGCAGAATCATATCCTGCAACTGTTGCTCCAGTTTATAATAGAACTTTTCCTGGTTTATAATCCTGTAAAAAGATCACTTCAGTACAAGCACAGGCGTGTCTTTATTTTTCCTAAGTCTGGTTAGCCAAATCTAAGCAAGTCACTGGCTCTCCCATCCCTAGGGATTGCAAAGAGCAATTAGCTGCTTTCCTGAGGTGTTTGCCTGGGTGGTACAGAATGAATGGGTCTCTGGATGAGGCTGTTCTCTCCATTGACTGTCCATGTGCTCTGCTGAGTTGACATGGCTGACTTCGGTTAGGAGCCTACCTTTCAGAAAAAAATGTTAGCTGAAATTAAGTCTACCCAACTTGCCACTCAGTATTTTTATTTGAAGTCATAATGGAATTACCCAACTGATTTTATTTCAATATTGTTAGGGTAGTAACCTAAAATATATTCCAACACAATAATTTCAAAGCTAAGAATAATACTGTGTGAGCATGCTGTCCCCTGAAAGTAACACATGCCTTTTCCAGTTAGCCCTCAGGAAATCAACAAATTCTTGGGGCGATCAGATAAAGTTGTTTGTGTGGGCAGATAATATGAAGTATTTGGAATTTGGTTTTACCAGATCTGCTGGTTTCACCCATACCACTGAACTGAAAAGGTCCCTCAGGCACTGCCAGGTGGACAAGGAGGATTGCACTAGGAAAGGGTGATAAGTGCCTGAGGTCTGCCAAGGGTGTTCCTTACATCTTATAAATCCTCTATGTGTATGTTTTCCCTTTGTTATACATTTCATCTCAAGCACTGTGCTGTATTTCATATTATATAGCTGAAATACCTTCCCCACAGAATGAATTAGCTACATAAGCCATTAAGCAAGTAGCCAGAACAACACCCTGTAATTTATTGCCACATTATTTCATTACTAATATTTCTAAACTCTTAAATTACCATTAGGTGTGATAGTGTCAAACAATCTTCACAATATTGTTTCTGTTATTAAGTAAAATTGCACAGAGGAGTTTAAGCTTCATAAAGGAATAGAGGAGCTATTGTGTGACTGGACAAAAGATGGTTTTCCACAGAAAAGGTTTGAAGTGTTTCTGATGGTCAATGCAGTTTTAAAGCTACTCACAATAGCTTTGATTTGTATAAATGACAGTATTTTTCATACTGTTTAAGTAAATGATTGGAGAATAGGCAAGATGCTGATAGCGAGCTGTGTACAAAAATTTCAATTTACTGCAATGTGCAAACATTGATGAATAAGTAATCAAGACATAGAACATAATTAGCTGTGTCCACTACAGATATTGGGGGGGGGAACCATTTAAATTTTAATTACTTAATTCTGCGTGATTTTCTTAGTATCAAAACCACCATTATTAAATGCACCTGCTTGAATAGTAGTTGTAAAGTGTCTTTGTCAGAACACACAATACAAATAAGGATGAAATGTGGAATTTAATGTTGGATTACAAATATCACAGGAAGCATAACGGGGTGAATTTTGAAGCATGAACACTGTAATGTACTTAAGGCTAACTTCATGCAACAAGAGCTTCAATTTTTTTGTGAGAATTCATGGGGATCTCTTGCTCATAGAGAAGCTGAAAGATTTTTCACTCTGCTGTGTTTCACTCTGATTGAGGTGAAAGCACTTGATATTAGCTGAAGCTCACAGTAATAAAAATGTGTGATTTAGGCGAAGATGCTATGAGGAAATACTGAACACTTGACACTGCACTGTAACAGTGTAAGCTGCTGTAGTAGTCGTGGGGGAACCTTACAGGGAGCAGAAGAGGCAGTAGGAAATTAGCATGAAAATAAGAGCTTGTCCACCCAACAAAGTACAAACATGTGTTTATATATTATCTGTTCCTGTCATCACTTCAAGGAGGAGGAAACATTGCCTACATCTATTTTTTCTAGGTGTTTTTATTTTCTTTTCCCTGTCATGAAGGGTTTAATTTGTACAGAGAATCAATAGCTGTTGCATGGATGCAGCTAATTAATGTTTGAAGACTTATTTAGATATCTTACTTTATTTATTTAATTTCTTAACCATATTTATTTTGTGTTAAATGTTGTACAGGTTTCCAAATTAGTATACATTTGTCCAAATATATTTTTTTACAGATTAAACAAAGGTAGAAATATTTATAAAAATATTTAACCTCTCGTAGTATTATCAATGCATTTACATTGTATTTTTAGAGAGTTTTATACACTCTTTAACAATCACTACATTATCAATCCCACATACTGATTGATGTCTAACAGTCACTCATCTTTCTCTTGGTTTTGTTTGAGCGTATGTACTCACAGGTCTCACCAAAAACAAGTTCTACGTGCTCTCCAGAGTATTTTGGGCAGCAGTGCCTTTCTGAGAGCACCTGAGCCTGAAAGAGACTATTGGGTGGAAGTTCATATTCCTGCAGAATGATCTGGTGAGGTGCAGAGAGCTTTGTTACCTGCTTTTCACCAGCTCTGCAGACAGAAGTCTTTCCTCATTCTGCTCAGAAGCCCTTTGCAAGTAAAATGTCTTGGCTGTTTGCCTGGCTAGAGAATTAACAGGGTTTGAATTTCCTTCCAGAAGCTCCAAGAGAATGTGGCTGCTGCTGTCTTCCTCTGGGGATGAGGAACATGTTGCATAGACCTGATGAGCTGTTCTTGATTGGCTGCATCACAAGGGGTGAAGTGGTGACTGTTGATTTGTAGAATATATCCAAAGCCTTACCTGCTGTTCACATTCATTGATCTGATGCATCACGTTAGGTTGGATGATACATTGCAGTCATGCACTGGTCATGCTGCCAGAACAAAAATTAAATCAGAATTAACCACCAGGGAGGGGAGGGAATGTTGTCACGAATGGTGTCTGTATTTCTTTTCAAATTCATAGGGAGAATTTGCTCAATAGCAGTAATCCACACCTTTGCACTTCTGCCTACCATGCCTAAATTGTGGGATTTAGCAGCCGGATAAAGGTATCCTGAGGTGCATATTGATTTTATAATGTAAGCATGTCACTTCCAAGACAAAAAAAAAGGGCACAATCTTTTAAATATTTTACCAGGGAAAAGTAACACCGTTGCTAGACTCACATTAAAAGTTAAATCTGTCTTAACTACTGATAAATCAAATACAGCCTACCTACCTTGAAAAATAATTAATCTTGAGACTTTTAGACTGCCTCAAAACAGCAGCAGCCTGAGTCATGTGTCCAACATCCTGCTGTTATTTTCCTGTGCATGTTTCATCCCCCGAGAATAAAAAAAGGGTTGCATTTACACATTTTTACAACCTGTCCTCTTGCCCCCTTTCCTTTCATCCCTCTCAGTCACAACAACATGTAGAGCAGGGTCCAAGCCTGCATGAGTGGCCATGGTGGAAGCCACCAAAGGGGGTCGGCCATCTGCCTACTCCTCTCCACATGCCCCTGCATGTGGTTGGCAGCCCTATGCAGAGGACACCACTTTGCTGCTGGGCATCTCTTTTCCAGATGGGTATCTGATGTTTCTGTGGCATTGATGTTCTACTGCAGCCAAGTCCTTCCACTCCTTCTGTGATGAATCAATGATCATGGACATGTACTTACTGGTAGGAGGGGGCAGATACTTTATTGTAGTAATAAAAGCTGGTGCATTATTTTGGGTGGGTACAGTGTGTAGGGCATGTTGGTTTGAAAGCAGTGCCCAAGGCATCCATGGCAATGGAGTAATTTATCACCAATTAGTATTTATCACTGCAGCTAGCCAAATGGTCTGCAGCGTTTCTACTCTTTTTGCACTTACACAGTCACAACGCAGCCAGATGCCAGGATTTCACATCTGCAGATATTCCATGTTGATATGCATCTAATGCTTATACATCAAAAGAGGAGCAAAATTATGAAACTAGAGCAGTCTGAGCATTCACTAATTCAACAGGTTATTTGTGGAAAAAGATTTGATTCTCAGACAACCAGGGAAACCAATTATAGCATGTTACATCATAAGTGATTTCCTTTTTACTACACCTAAGTTTGTTACCTTAATGATCCAATGACAATATATGTATTTAACCTCTGATTAAGTTAGCGTATTTCTAATCTGTACTTCAGTGAAGTGGGTCCTGTGATAATCACATCTCTGCAGGACAGTTTATGGTGATGAGCTTGTTACAAGTAACACATTTTAAGCAATAAGTCTAAAATAGTGGATAACACTTTTTAAATACTTTCCTTTAAGAAGTATACTGCTGGTTTTATTACTCGGGGGAGGGAAAGGGGGGAAGCAGAGTTCAATTTTTAACATAATTAAACAGATGCAATATGCACAAAGAGGACTAGGTTTTTACATTGCTACCTGTCATTGGTAAAACTGTTTTGGAAACAAATTATGAAGCAAATAGTCCAATGAGAATACTCCTACTTGAGCAGCTGTGGGAGCCAAACCTTTATTTTGTGCCTGTCACTGGTGGTGGAGCTAATATAACAGCTCCCATCTTTGTGTCAGACAGTAGCAGTGGAACAAGAGGCATGCAAGGCTAATCTGTGTGCTTTTGGGAACTGAGAATGAGACACAATATATTCCCCTTTCGAGCCCATGAAAACTACACTAATTTAAGATCACACCTGCAAAAGGCAGAATGAGGTTCATGTCCCTGCTTCTTGCACGAGCTTGCAGATAAGAGACAAACTTAAGCCTAGTTGATACACGTACAGTCTTGAAATGCTGGTATTTTTAGTTTTCTATAGATAAAAGAATGATTTCTTAGGATGGTCTGGCAACACTTCTGCTAGAGCTGGACTGTGTAAATAGCTACAAACCTTGTTTGCATGCGTGCAGAGACTCCCTTTATACAACTGGGGCACAATTTGGTAGAGATAAAATTATCATCAATTAGGAAAAGGAAAACATATGTCATATCCCTTCCTATTGATTTGATACCCTGTTTAGAAAATGCTTAGCTCCTCCAGGAGTTTGTGCAGATAAAAATATGTATTGCAGAGCTTTACATTAAGTAGTACGTTCCAATAGTGGCAAGTCCCATCTCATTTATTTTAGTTCAGCACTTTCTCCTAAAAAAGTTCAGTTCCATATTTCTCCAGGATCATTACATTTCAGCTGCTGTATAGAAATAAGCCTAAGTTCTCTGATGTGCAGCCTGAGAAACTATCAGTACTATGCACTAATGAAATACCGTTTGGTATGCAGTGCACTTCTTACTGTCATAGTGGTAAATTTAAGACACCCATGATGTGAGTTATGTGTAGCTATGCCCTGCTAACAGGTTAAATGCATTTTCAGTGCCTGGTAAAATTTTATGTGGTCTTTTTTGTCTCATTGGGGCCTACATTATTTTTGTTGATCTTCAGAGAAGTCAGAGTGGATTCGATAATAATAGTGTGTGTAAACTGGTGCAGAAAGCAATGATAAAAGAAGGATATTCCTACACTATTCCTGAAATAACTGAGGAAGTGCAGATGTGTATGACAAATAACATGTCGTTTTCATGCATCAGTGAGAGTGTAGCTGAGGCAGGGTTTGCAGAGAAAACAGATATTCCTTATATGGCCAACTGAAATATTTCATTAACAGGAAGATCACATTCTTAAGTTTCTCAGTGTCCCCCTACTTACAGGGAGTAGTGAAGTTATTTCTCAGTGTAGCTATGGGCCAGCACAGGACTAAGTGTATCCTGTTGCTCTTGAATTTGCTCTGAAGGACTTCCACTAGCCAAAAGTGAAAATAATTGAGCAAATGGGAAAATGGAGCTGCACTGGCAGGTTGGTTTCTAATAATACTGAGCTGTAAACTTGTAGAAGAGTTTGAACTTGTCAGGTAAAGTGTCAGCTCCCTGCTGACTGCATGTGCTGTCACTGTGGGTGCTCGGGTGGAAGCTGCCAGCATGGATGTTGTCCAGAAGGTGCTCTGAGGCTCAGGAAAAGGGCTTGTGCCAGTGAAAAGCATTTATTCCTGCATGATTTCATGTTTTGCTTAGGCCAAGCACCACCAGCTGTTTTAAACCTCGTAAATGCATCTGCATTGTTTTCTGACTGTGTGTGGCTATGGCATACAGAGCCTACAGAAGGAAACATTAAGTGCAGACTAAATAAAAATAATGTAAAGACATTATTTTAATATTTCACATGGCCTTGGTGAAAAATATTATGGACTTAATAGCATCCAATATCCATGAACCATAATGGAAATGAAATTTCCTCAAGCTACAGGTGTGAGCTCTTAGCTACAACTGCCCAGATACAACAGCTACACAATCCTGCAGAGTTTTATTCCCATTTTTTTGTTAGATCACCTACACTGTATTTCCTAGTCTTTGATTTCCTATACTTCAAGAAGTTCACTTTTCCTACTTGCTTTCAGCAATGTTTTTCCTGTTTTAAATTTGCTTCTTCTTCCACAGGTGCTTACACCTGAACAGAATTGAATTTATTATAAGTAAATGTATATATGTATTTACATATAGATAGTTATAAAATCCATGTGTATATCTATATATAAAACATACATACCTATATACATGGATTTTATAACTATCTATATATACATAGATATATAAATATATATCCATA
>NW_008590610.1:1629-1957 GCF_000691845.1 Merops nubicus | reverse complement strand
GCAGAGGGTGAGGAGGACCAAGATGCCTCCCATTACTGCTGGAAAGCTGTGAAAGTACTCTGTTGGAGGTAGTTACGTGGAAATGTGTGTGTGTGTGTATAGATGTGTGGGCATTTATACACTTTACACACACACACGTAAATAACCCATATGCCCAAACCCACCTACAGCCCCCGGCGTGGGGAGGAGCACACGCCTGTGACCAGCCCCGTGCCACACACACATGGCACATCCACCTGCGGGCTGAGGGGTATAAATTGGGCGGTTTTTACGGGTCTCCAAGCGCCACTCGTGGTGCCCAGGGCTGACCTGGCCTGGCAGTCTGTCT
>NW_008590610.1:419-1575 GCF_000691845.1 Merops nubicus | reverse complement strand
CATGCAGTGGCCGTGGGTGCCCGTGCCCGTACCTGCCTGACAGGGTTCATCCGTTGGGTTCTTGGTAAAATTGCAGCAATTGTTCCTTAAATAGCTCCTCATTCCCGACGGTGGAAATTTCAGTTCTTTTGTGTTAGATATTAATCATGATTTTAGCGGCTTTGGTTTTATCCTGGATGTTTTCCCCTGCTTGGGGCAGAGATCTTGCCCTGCTCCTCCGTGTTACGTGGGAGTGATGGGAGATGAGCGGAGCTGGGCGTTGGTACCTTCAGCCCCAAAGAGGAGTTTAAATCCTCTTGGCCCTGCACCGTGACCCAGCTGAGCCCAGCCCCAAGCCTGCCCATTTTCCGACCATTTTCCTGCGCTCGGAGCATCGTGATGGAGCCCAGACCAGCCCCGGTTTTGGCCCTGTGAGCACAGGGGTGTGTGGCACTTCCAGCAGCACCAATGCCATGATCTGAGCTGCCGTGGAAAACGGGTCCAGAGCCTGAGAAGAGCCGGTGACACTGGCACTGACACTTTGGCCTTTGCCAGATGACTCCCCAAAAAATGTTTCACCAGCGCGTGTGGGGTGTTTGTGTGGGTGCTTTGCCAGCAGCCCAGCAAGCGCTTCTCTGCCAGCCACTGGGCTTGGGGTGCCTGTTGCCATCCCCACATGCTGCCGGCTCGGGTGGGAGCCAGGTTGGGGTGGCAGCACCCGCGGGGCGATGTGCTGGGGCTGGTTTGTCCCCAGGAAAGCTGGGAAGGGACGAGGCTGTGAGAGTGGGGCAGCTCGGAGGGAGCCCCTTTGGCTAGTGCCATGCTGTGCCACGGTCCGGGCATGGTGCTGGCACACGGCACAGCCCCAGCTTGCTCCTGGGCGGTCAGAGTGGTGGTAGTTATTTATTTCTCCTCCCTCCTCTCCCCCTTCGCTTGTTGCTGCTGCTGTGGCTGGGCTGCTAAATAGCTTCCCATTGTTCGCCGGCTAATTACCTCTTAATGAGGCTCCTTGCTCAAAAGCCGAGCAGAGCGGAGCCTGTGGGGTGGGCTGCTCTCCAAGGGGTGAAGGCAGGGCACTGGGAGGACTGGGGTCACTGGGCCCTCCCGGGGACAGCGGTTGGGTTTGGCTCCATCACATCCGTGGCGCAGAACTGGGTCTTCCTCGGCTGGGCGGCGG
>NW_008590610.1:0-404 GCF_000691845.1 Merops nubicus | reverse complement strand
GGCTGCCGGCCTGGGGCTCCGGCCAAACACTGGCCAGGGAATGGCCTTGCCAAAAGTCCCGTATTGAGCCCCAAAACCGGTAACTGCCCGGGAGGAATGAAAACCTGCCAGGGTTTGCCGAGGTGGCTCCGGCATGGGGCTGTGCTGGCGCTCGGCACGGAGCCAGGGAACAGGTTCCCGAGGTCTCCTCCGGTGCAAAACTCCCACCAGCCCCGTCTGCAGGGGCGGCGTCGCCCTTGGGGCAATAGGTGCTTCAATCAGGGTTCCTTGGAGCTGGTCCCTTGTGTCTCTGCACCCTGGGTGGGACAAATCCTGCTCCGCTCCACCTGTCTGCTCCTGGCCTGCCCCGTTCCTCAGTGAGGGGCTGCCCTGAGCCCTTGTCCCTAACGGCGCTGGGCCGGAGG
>NW_008590609.1:0-691 GCF_000691845.1 Merops nubicus | reverse complement strand
AGCCCAGAAAACATTGTTTCCCTCATTTCAAAGGGGGGAACCTGAACGATTCTCATCCTTTTGATTGATTAAGGTCTTGAATAACTTGAAGCTCGGGAGTGACAGTTGCTGAATAGACTATTGCAAATAAAGAGCACTGTGGAAAGCTGGGCTGGCACTTCAGAGTGTAAAGGAGGCGAGTTTGCTGGCACTTACCAAGTTATAAATAAAAGGCCATGCACAATAGTACCTTCTTTAAGGACAGACAGTCTTTACAACACTCCTGGCGTCATATCCTGCTGTGGTCACTTCAGCTCCTCGGCGGACTTTACCTCTTTTATTTTTCCAGCAGTTTAGTTTGAATACTACAATAAATTCCTGGGAACAAACGCTTGTTCAGTAAGACTTTTAAGACGCACCGCCTCGCACCCATCTACACAGACACGCTCACGGACACGCGTGTAACGCGGGGACGCGCTCGTCCCGTCGGTTTTTAGAAGCAGAAATCCTCGCGGGGATCTCTGGCTTTCAAAACCGTTAGCACCGCCTGGGCTAGGGATGTTTCTTCTGGACGGCGCAAAGTGAATAGGAGGGAGAAGCGGTTTTTCGTAAAAATAATTAAAAATAAAAATAAAAGAGGGGAGGTTGTTACCCTCTACCCCCGCTACCCGTGCTGGGGGGAGCAGAGGTAGGGGACGAAGGGCAGCGGGCA
>NW_008590608.1:0-276 GCF_000691845.1 Merops nubicus | reverse complement strand
AGGATGGGGCTGGGCTGGGCTGCCCTGGCCCCCCTCTGGGGGTGCGTCCCCCCGGCACAGGTCACACCAGGCTGGAGGATGCTGGTCCCCGCTGTGGGATGGGCTGGGGATTCAAATCCCCATCACGGGGCTTTGGGGGATGGGAGCTCTTTGTGCTGAGCGCTGAGCCAGCACCCTTGGGTGCAGAGCCAGGCGGTGGCTGTCAAGGGCATCATGGGTGTCAGGTGTGCCCATTGCCGAGCACCACTGCACAGCCATCTCAGAGTGGTGACTCCA
>NW_008590607.1:514-2235 GCF_000691845.1 Merops nubicus | reverse complement strand
CCGTCTCGGGGACCCCTCGAGCGCCTGCCTCCCCTGTATGAACCCTCCTGGCTCCTGCCGGGCTTGGCTTTCCTGCAAGGAGAGGCTGTGGTCAAACTCCTGGACCGTACTGCACTGGAAGGCAGTAGCCCAGCTGGCCGTGGTGCCCAGCCCGGTGCTGCATCGCCATGCACGGGAGCCAGCTGCTATGCAAGAGCAGGATGAGCCTCGTCCCACGGCGCCAGGGCCAGGAGGAGCTGCACTTGGGAGCGTCTCCCCTGCATCCCCCCGAGCATCTCCCCTGCTCTGGCTGGGAAAAAGTGACTCCTCGTGGGATTTCTGCTGTCTGGACCAGAGCAGGTCCTGGCCCCACCGAAGGACGGGCGGGTGACCCCCACCCGTAGCCATCCATCATGGGCGCAGTGGCCCCAGCTGCACCATGAACCATCCGATGCTTGCAACCTGCCCTGGGAGATGAGAACATTTCACGGCTGCTCGTTGTGATTAATTATCATTTCATAATGTAGGAGACTTCAGGCATGAAAGAGCCTCTTCACAGGCACGTTGTGCACACTTTATCCATCATATGAGGCTCCAGATGTTTCCATTTTATTCTTATTAAATCACTGCCTGGAGAGCCCGGGTAACGTGAGGCCTCCTGCCCCGGCACCGGGCACCGCTGCGGGTAGCAGTGAAGCACCACAGACACCTCTCCCTTGAAGGGTGGAGATATGTGCCCGAGGGTCTCAGGCCAGGCCCCCTCATTGCCCCCACAGCCCCCTGGGAGAGCCGGGGGCAGGTGGAACGACCCGTTTGGAGCAGGAGCTGAGCCCATGTCTGGAGATGCTGGGTTACTGAAGGCCACCTTGGCACAGGTCACCTGGCACACAGCGGAACCATGGCTGGAGCCAAAGAACTCATGTCACCCTGTCCTCCCTCCCCTTCCCCCTGGCTCCGGTGTGCCCCCAGACCCCGTCTCTCCAAGGGCTGAGGTCTCAGGAAGTACAGGAAGCACCTGGCAGCGAGGGGTTGAGCCACCCCAGGGTGCTGCTCCCGTGGCGTGGGCTTGTCGGAGCAGAGAGCAGCGCCGCGAGTGGAGGGAGGAGCAGGGACGACTGAAGCCCAGGTGGGAGAAGAGGGAGCTGGGAAGGGAGGGAGTTAGAGATGGAGGCACAGGGGTCATACCAGGTAAGGAAAACAAATAAGTAGCTGATTCAGGGGTTTGCTCTCCTCTTTTCTTTAGCAGAAACTGTATTTTTACAGCTGCAATCCCTTAAAACAGGATTCTTTTTCCCTTAAACAAATCCTTGTAAAATAATGCTCCACAAAAATAAGCGTTCCTCTTCTCGACCCTGAAGACAGAAAAACAATAACGCTGGCGAGGCCCTCCCCGTGCCACCAAGGAGGCTGCTGGTGGATGTCACACGTGTCCCCGTGGTCCCAGCCCAGCTGCAGCCCAGCCGTGCCCTCCCCGGCGGGTGCCGTGGTGGGTTTGGCACAGCCCCGGTGCTGGCAGCTCCGGTGGGACGGGCAGAGCCGGGACAGGCAGAGCTGAGCTCCTCTCCCAGCACCCACTGTGGGCACCTGCGTCCTCCCCGGGGTCCGGCTCTGTCCTGCCACCCGTGGCAGAGCTGTCCCCGTCCCCTCCAGCCCCAGGCACAGCGCGGGCAGCACCGGGGCCCCTGCTCCGTGGGCATTTACTGGGCAGCAGACAAAGCTGCCTCATCACCGGACACGCCCAA
>NW_008590607.1:0-483 GCF_000691845.1 Merops nubicus | reverse complement strand
CTGAACACCTGTAGCATCAGAAACAACCCCATGCCAGGGCTCCCCCTTCCCTTGACTTAACTTGCTTGAGTTTTGTTTAGATTTGGGGGGTTTCGGGGGTTGTTTTTCTCCAGGCTGCAGCTTTTTTTGCACCGCTGCTTCAGCAAAAGCGATTCAGGAAATTCCGATGAAATCCCGGCGCGCAGCAGCCCTGCCCCTGCTCCCTGGCAGGAGAGGCAGCGAGCTTAATTCTCATTAATAACCACCACGGGTCAATTATTGTGAGAAGGAGGAAAATCAGCAAAGCTCTTTGGCATCACGTGCTATTTAAGCTTCCGAAAATAAATGTTCTTTGCGAATCAATCTGTTCGCAGCTCCGCACGCGGAGCTGGCCCAGAAAAAGTTGCTAGAGAAGAAGTTTATTTATAGAGGGTATTTATTTTAAATAAACAGGCACTTGAGGCAGAGGCTGGTGCTCCCCAGCGCCGCAGGCCCACCCCAGCC
>NW_008590606.1:5158-5406 GCF_000691845.1 Merops nubicus | reverse complement strand
AAACCATCAAGCGGAGCAGCGTTAGTGTTACCACAAATGCCTCAATTACTGCTGGTGCAAGGTGCTCGTGGGGCCAGGGGTGTATGGGGGCACCGGGGGCTGCTCCACGCTCAGGCACACTGGAGCATTTGGGGACCATGGGCTCAGGGAGCAGAGCTTGGGGCAACTCATGCTGCTCATGGGTCACTCAGATCCATACCCACCAGAGCTGGGCAAGAAGCTTCCAGTGACCACAGGACCACCTGGGA
>NW_008590606.1:0-5111 GCF_000691845.1 Merops nubicus | reverse complement strand
GGGGACCATGGGCTCCGGGAGCAGAGCTTGGGGCAACTCATGCTGCTCATGGGTCACTCAGATCCATACCCACCAGAGCTGGGCAAGAAGCTTCCAGTGACCACAGGAGCACCTGGAGCATCCCCAGGAGCTGGAGCTGCTGGCGGGGAGCTGCTGGCAGGTCTGCAGGCAGGGCCAGGGCAGAGGCTGCTGAGCCAGTGGGCTGGAGGTACCTGGTTCCTGGGGGCAGCAGGGCCAGCACAAGGGCCAGGAGGCTCTGCTGCAGCCCAGCCAGGAAGCCCTTCTCCAGAAACCTCAGCCGTAGACCAGCTGGGCAGAGATGGGACAGTGGAGAAGGGCATACCTTCCCCAAAACACAGGTGACAGTTGTGGGGGGAACAAAGCTGCCTGAGGAGCAAAGCCCCCCAGTTTAGACCTGTATTTAAACAAAAGCAGGCAAGGAAGAGGGTGGCATTGAAGTCTGTGCAGGAGCCCACAGTTCCCCTCCCCTGCCAGGCACACCTCAGCGCCGATGGGCACTCACGTGCCAGCCATCCATCAGGACACTGGTCTCATCCTTGATTTTCATGGACATCTTTGATTTTTCATCATAAATTCTCCTTGTTCCTCACTGAAGACTGACAAGGATTTTAAGCACAGAATGAAACTGAGAATATGAAAGTGGCTGCTGTTCTGTTGTGCCTGTCAGGTGTTCCACTTTAAATGCTGTCCTTATTAATGGTCACACCATAGCACTGAGACCCACAGCTACGGCCTTCAAGGACATTGATGAAATGCAGCCTCCCCTGGAAGACTCTTCCCTTTCCTTAAGGTCCCCTCAATTTAAAGAGGGGGCAGAAGGAGGCACGAGGGTGCTGTCTGTGCTGCTCAAGGTCACTGCCAGGGCCGGGTGGGAGTGCAGCTGCCCCGGAGGTTGTGAGAATCAGCTCCCCTTCCACACCAGGGAGAAAGCTGCTTTATCATCCTCATCATGATCCCATCGAGGCTGTCCTGGCCCACGGCTCCCTCTCGCCCAGGGCACTGCCCTGTGCAGGCATCCACATGGCACCTGTGCCAGCTGCTGCTCCTGTGCCAGCCCACCCTCCCTGGCAAACCCAGCCACGATTCTTTATCTCCAGACATAAAGCAGCAGTGCCCTGCAGCTCCTCCACAAACAGGTGATTACAAGTGCATACAGATTTACTCATTTCCCCTTCCTGGTGTCAGTAAGCAACACAAAAATAAACATTCCAAGCACTCAAACATTAAACTCCAGATTCTCGGAGGGAGATGACTCCAGGCAGAGCTCGTAGCCAGCTGCAGCAGGGGACTCTTTGCCAATTCTGCCTCACAGCCACCCACTTCACTTGCTGCCTTCACAGCTTCGATGCCTTTTCCTTAGCAAAGGTGCTCAACCCACCAGCTGCCAGCAAGGCAGAGCCACCACACGCAGAGGAGGGTGCCCAGCACGGGCTGGCCTGAGCCCCCGCAGCCCCCAGACCCCCCCGCACAGACACCAGCGTCTGGCCGGGCACAAGCACGGGCAGGCTGAGCCCATCACCCCTTCCCGGGCCAGGGCTGGGCGTGGAGAGGTGCCTTCCCAGGGGAGAGGGTCTCTGGCCAGGAGGTTCCCACGAGGCAGGAGCGTGGCTGGCGTTCAGCACCCCGCAGCGTTCCCGACCTGCCCCAGCACCACCCGTTCCCCCTCTGCATCTCACTCACCCCAGGGGCTGGAAGCAGCCCCAGCCCCAAGCACACCTGAAAGATCAGGTTTTTATCCAAAGCTGTGCAAACCCTGTAGGCCTGGAAACAGGGCTGAAAGCCTTCTGCAACTGCCTGGCTGACACTGCTGCTCCCAGCAGTCCAACGTGCGTGGTCTGGCCTGGGCCACAGAGGGTGTAAAGCCAGAAAGGGGTCCATAGGCTGAGCACCCCTGTACCTTCAGAAAGGCACAGCCTTCTGGATGATGCTGAGGTGGCACTGCTGTGCTCCCAGAACACAGGCCTGTAGAGCAGGGGAATCCCACACTGAGCAGCACCTCTGTACCATGTGAGACCTCTCCATGCAGAGCTGCCCTCTACACAACCTCGACCCAAGGAGAACAAAGCCTCAAAATTACTTCGGTCAGAAAAGACATTTAAAATCAAAGCCCAACCATCAAGCTCACACAGCCAGGTCCACCACTAAATCACATCCCTCAGCACCACCCCTCCAGGGATTTTTAAAACCCTCCAGGGATGGCGACTGAGCCGTTTCCCTGGCCAGCCTGGTCCAGGGCTTCACAAGCTGCAGCAGTCCCACGCTTGAGCTCCCTGTAAATCACCTCGTCTCTGTAGGAACACCCAAGACCTCACCGCACCAGCTCTTCTGAGCACAGTGCATGGCACAGAGCATTTGGTCTGTGCTTCACACACCAGGAGGAAGATACGACCACCTGCTCCTCACCCCTGCCAGGTTGTTTCCAGCCTAAGAAAAACACCGGTTTGCAGCCAGACGCACCAGGATCACCCAGTGACACGTCATCTCTGGTCTGCTGGCCAGGGCAGGACACGTCCCCTGCAGCACCCAGAGCCAAAGCACCCCCTGCGCCCCCACGGCAGCTAGTAGGGGCAGCGCCCCCGGGGCAGCCCATCATGGGGACCCTCCCTCGCCAGCCCCGGGCGGGGAGACCAGCAGGGAGACCGCACCGCATCCGGATCAGACCCGGCTGTTCTCCCAGCAGCAGCACCAGCACTAATCCCCAGCAGTTTATCACCACCGCTGTGTTAACCTCCATGCAAATTACATTTTGTCTTGTCTATTGATTCTCATATCAGCACAAACTCCCTCCTTACCTGGGTCCTCTTCATCGCAGCAGCAGAGCAGCCCCCAGCACACCCAGCTCCCTGGATTTGCCTCTCGCTTCCCTTATAAAAGCACAGCCCCGACAGCAGCGCTGCCCCATTGGGCACACTCGGGCTTCCCTCTCCAGTAAGAACCACTGGTTCCAGGGCACGGCTGCTGCCAATTACCACTGCTTAACTGGCACATTAAACACAGAGTAAGGAATGAGGAGTTGCACTCTGCTCTCTACTTAACAATAACAAAGTCACTTGACCTTTTTTCAGCCACCACAATGGCTCTGTAAGTGACTGCTTGACAAATGCGCTTTGTAATGGTCTCTGCTCTTTCTCATGCGGCTGGTGGAACAGTTAATATCTAGAGTCACAGCATTAAGACGAGTGCTCGTGATTAATTTAAGATGTCAATTAATCACCCCAAATGGACTGGTTTGTCATCACTTCCTAATGGGAAGATGCTGATTTGTCCCACAGAATTTGTAATGGGATCCGAGGCTGAGGCCCCGCTGGGAGGCAGCGGCTGGAGCAGCCCGGCCCTGGCTGCGGGCACCGGGACCTGGCCAGGGGCACCGGCAAGGAGGAAACGGGGGAAATAAACACTTGTACACACAAACAAGCGTTTGGTTTCGTTTCCTTTTTAAAAGTCACACCACCCTGGGAAGAGCTCATCTCATGCATTTTCCCGGTGCCAGTATTGGTTTTGACTTCAGACACCTTTCCGGGCGGGCAGTGCCAGGGCTCGCAGTGCAGGTGGGCACCAGGGGCACCCCGTTTGCTCAGTGGGGTGCCACCGTCCCCAGTCCGACAGGCAGCACCAGGCAGGGCTGGTCGGGGGCAGCACCAGCCCTCTCCTCTCTGGATCAATCCCTCAGAGGGAGACAGAGCTGAGCATCACCCCCTGCCCGCCTTGCCCTCCTCAGGTCACCCTGCGGCTGCTGTCTGAGTGTGAAATCAGGCAGGCTTCCAGCCATCTCTTGTAGAACAACCCAGGTCCCACGTTCTCTTTGCTGGAAGCCTTAGCTGAAGCAAGGGGTCCTTTCTAATGTCAACTAATGTCTTATTCCTATACACAGTTGAACGGGTTCAGGTGGGATTCTCAGAAGCGCCCGAGCCTCATGAATATAAATGAGACTTGTGCTTCTAGGTCACACTCTTGGAAATCCTGCCTTAAGTCCCTGCCTTACACAGGCTCTCATTAGGAGGGTCCTGCACAGCAGCTCCTGCTGCAGCCGCCCAAGCTCACAGGAGAGGAGCAGGTGGGGTGCCAGGGAAAGGAGGCACACGCCGGGCTGCGGGCACCGCGTCAGCATCGGGTCAGCGCTACCCCAGCCAAGGCAGTCCAGCCGAGCCCTTCTTGTAGCCACACTTCCTCACCTGGGTACAAACTTCTCTCCTGTTTGAGGTGTTCTTTTGCTGGCCCAACAAGGAAGGATATTATCATTGACAGGCAGACCAACAGCCAGACCCCTCCCTCTGGTCTTAGATCACATACAAGAGATCTAAGGTGGCCCACCACCAGAGGAATGAACAGATCAATGTACTCACAACACAGCAAAGAAGGGAGTGAGTCAATTCTGAAACCAGGCCATGGGAGAAGGAGTAAACCATGCCATCAGCCCGATCCCAATCACACAGTAATTGCCAGGAGAAAGCCTCATAATTCCCTTCCTGTCTCAACCTTGTCCCACTGTCACAGGGAACTCTGCTTGCCACAGGCAGTCAGGGAGCCCTTCTAACAACTGGAAACCCCACACAGCACACCTACTATGTAGGCAGGCCTCCCAACACCACTGCACGCAGAGCCAGCTCTTGTGTGATTAACTGGGAGGAGGGACAAGATGCTAATGCCAGGGGCAGAGGCACCTGGTGGGGATCTCCAAACTGACTCCCACCCGAACCCGGGAGGGGCTTCCCTGCCGGGCTGTCCACATCATCCATATGCCAACCCTCATTCAGGGATGGAGGTTTAACCCCAGCACTTCAGGTGTCCAGTGCATACTGCACTCGAATTCTAGATTGCATTCTCTGGAGGTCCACATCCAGCTTTTAGGAACTCCACACATTCTTTTTCTAGCACAGGCAGCAAGGACTGGAAAAATCTTTGATTTTAGCTGGACAAAGAAGACACTGACTATTTTAAATCTGTCCGTGGTTTCCTTTTATATAAAGAAGACATGTGCAGCAGTGATTCAGAAATGTAGTTCAAATGATTGCCACTGCTGCTGTGCACCAGTTCCTCTGAGCCAAGAGCCATCCTCTGCAGCCCCACCCGCTCGGAGCCGCCTGCCCGGG
>NW_008590605.1:1223-1529 GCF_000691845.1 Merops nubicus | reverse complement strand
TAACAGTGTCATCCATCTCAATAGTGTCATCCACCTCAATAGTATCCTCCTTGTTAGTAGTATCCAGGCTTCCTTGAATCTCAGTGCCTTCTGCAAAAATGGCATCCGGTGCCTCAGTACCCTTGGTACTGGTACTCATTTTGGGTTTTTTTTTTTTTTTTTATCTAATTAATTAATTGAGAGCATGGTCTGGGGTTCCGAGAGACCCTCGAATCCCACTTCTGACACCAAAAGATGTTGCAGACCGGTATCAAGGATTACCATCTGTCAGGCTACTTCCATAACATCCTCCCCACCCAAAGTGCG
>NW_008590605.1:724-971 GCF_000691845.1 Merops nubicus | reverse complement strand
AGGAGAATGGGGAGGGACTAAGCCCGACTGGAAGGTCAGGAGTCCGGGAAGGAAAGGGCCACAGTCTCTGGGGGCGTGCATGTGGATACGCACGCTCAGATGACCAATTCATAGTCCAACAAAATGGTGGCACCAGGAAGTTTCAGTGGATGATGGGAAATGTAGTCCATGACAACAAAATGGCGGCACCGGAATTTCTGGATGAAAGCCTTCTGGGAAATGTAATACCTGGAAGTACTTGGAAGAA
>NW_008590605.1:0-354 GCF_000691845.1 Merops nubicus | reverse complement strand
CAAAGAGCAGGAAGAGAAAGAAAAAGTTCTCTCCCGGCTGGCACCCTATATAGTCTTCCGAGCACAACCGAGCCAATCAGAGCTTTTTTTTAATATAAACAATTTTAAGATCCGAACTTCCAGACTCTTCTCCAAAAATATTCCAAGAGTTCCACATTTGACCAGCAGAGGGCACCTTGTGCCCATGTTGCAGGCTCAAAAGGCATAAAGTGAACCAAAAATAATGCCCCGTTTATAGTCAACTCTTTAACTTCCTGCTGTAACTCTTTAACTTCCTGTTGTGACACTTTCTCTTTAACATCCTGCTGTAACTCGCTAACTTCATCCTGCAAGTCTCCAAACCCCCGCAGCAAT
>NW_008590604.1:0-7781 GCF_000691845.1 Merops nubicus | reverse complement strand
GCACTCTCTGCAGCCAGAGACCTGGATGATACTTGGTTCTAATTCAGCTCAGGCTATCTATCTGGGAGTAGCTGTGAGAGGTGCACCAGGGAGAACAACTAGCAAATGAGGCTTTATTTTCAAAATATTAAAATAATATTATCTCACAGACAGGGAGATTTTAGAAATAGGAGTAGGGCACAGCAACTCTAATATATATTTTACAGCAATTTATAATATTTTTGCTGACCAATAAACTGCAAATATAAGGGGAAAGCTTGTTAATTCTGAACCTTATAAAGTCTTTGAAATACTAATTGCCTGAAAATTTGCAATGATTTTGGCTGAGGAAGGCCTTGAATGAATTTTTCATTTCTAATTTTGTTTTTCTTTGTGGAGTCAGTTTTTAAAATATTTTAAAACATTACCTATGTGAAGTGCTGGGGTTTAAACCCCCAGCCCTGAATGGGGGTTGGCATATGGATGATGTCCACAACCAGTCAAGAAAGACCCTCCTGATTGGTTTCCACCCAGGGTCTGGCCAGCCTTGGGTGGGCACTGATTAGGAGATCACCACCAGATGCCCCTACCTTCCACATTCACTTGGAGGCTGGTCAAGAAGCCACCTCTATGAGGACTGACTGCTTTTGGTATGAAGTCTGTCTATATAGTGCCTGCTATGTGAGGACTCTGCTTATCAAAAGGGGTTCCCTGACTATTCATAGCAAGTGGCGTTCCCAGGACGGTGTGACAAGATCATGAATGTGTCTCTGGGAAGCTACTACATAACTGGACTAATTGCCTGGCTCATTCCATCTCCCACGGCACGATTTCTGAGTTGGCTTGTCCCCTTCTTCATATGATATGCTGTGCGTGAGTGCATTGACTTGTTCCTCCCTCTTCTTGTCTGGTGTTTTTGTTCTGTGGTGTGTGATGTGGGAGTGGAGGGAGGAGTTTGGCTGCTCATCTGCCTGTTAATGATAACATCATTCTACATTGGGCAAGTGGTCAGGAGAAGACTATATAAAACTGGATGTTCTAATAATGAATGAATATAGTATTGAGTCCTTTATATCTGTTTGCATAACGCTGAAAGTTGAAAGGTATTATGGGGGAATAGTAGTAACTATAGAACCACGCAAATAGTTTGGACATAATAAGGAAATAGGTTAAAAGTTAAAAGAAATATATGAATACTCAATCCAATATTCAGGGACCTTATTGTGCTCGGAATTTAATTCCTTACTCTAAAAGCTTTGGCAGAAGGTGCAGATTCTGAAATAAAAATAGAAAACTATGACTACACAGTGATTTAGTTTGTTACAATGGCCTTTTATTACAGAGGTTGAAATAGGAATAAGAATTGTCATGGGTCCCTTTTTAGTTCTTGCACAGAAAGAAAAATATTGTGACTGTTTTGGATTGAAAGACTTTAAGAGGTGACCTTGGAGGCTTTTGCTGCAAATGGTAACTCATGTAAACGTTAATCGGTTGGTTTTATTTTTTATCCAAATGTTTCTGGTTTTGTGTCACCTTTATAAATTTTAAATGGTGTTGTAAATACTGTTAGTGTTAGACTTATCTATGATTAATTCTGTTCATGCTAGGAAAATGTGTTTCTTTACTTGCGAGTGTGTCCTCAAACGCTTGTGTAATTGTGCACAGTGCAAACTGACAAGTATAATGCAAGTCTTGGGAATGAAAATAACAAAACAGACTGGAGCTTGTGCTGTAAAGAGTTTATCCTTCTCTCCTTTGACAATCTTAAGAATGTAATTTTAGTGTATTGTTTGCTTTTTGCTTTTAAAAACATGGGTGGAAAACAGACCTAATTTGGGGAATACAGGAAATGAGGAAATTGTCACGTTCAGGTGTGTCAAAATTGTGTAGTGTGTCACTCTGTTGGAAAATAGATCCAAACAACCCAGCTCTAGTAAATGGATGCAAGTGTTATACAGAGTTTTCAGCTCAGGTTGTAAGGAAAATATGCTGCGTTAAGGTATATCTGCAGAGCTAATCAGATTGTGAGAACTTCGTGGTAATGAAGTGCCTTAATTCTAGACAACGGAATCAGAGATTGTTTCATTGTTTTAGTGCTGTCTTCAGGATTCTTGTTCTCCTGGCTAAATAGTAACAGAAAATATTATTATGGTGAGGCAAGAACTGGAATTAGGAGCTATAGTTAAGCTCCCCTAGACAGAGACAGATCTTCCAGTTCCTGGCAGCCTGACCTTATTATTAGCTGTTATTCAAAAGGTAACATTGATCTTCTTTTGTCAACATGTTGTGTGTTTTTCTTTTTTTTTTTTTTTTAAGAAAATGGTTATGACTGCTGAGCTTGGCACTGAATAACACCCTGTCGTTATGAAAGAGGTAAACGTATTTCATATTCATACCAGAGTGGACCTTTTGGACAAGGATGCAGGAACCAGGGGCCTCCCTTTGCTGATGGAGGGTGATTCTGGGCACAGGCTAAAGCTAATGTTTAGAGATCATGGAATGCACAGGCTGTGCAGAGCTGCACCTAGTGAGGCTTTGGTGTCTCTGAGGTAAACAGCACTGCAGAGTAGGCTCTCCAGATTATTTTCTTGGACATCTACTGTCTGTCAGATTCCCACAGAGACTTAATGTGGGTGGTCTGGATGCTATCATAGTATTGTTAGCAAAGAAATTATTCTGAAAGAATGATACACGTAGAGTGAGAGCTACCTTGTTTGTCTAAAATTTAAAAATCTATGATTTGAACAAATTGTCATTTTATCTTCCAAAGAACACATTACCTCTGCTGTGTGAAATACCCATATGATCTGCACTGTCAGATTTTATTATTATTGTGACAGATACTGTAGCATATAAATTTTAAACTAATGAAAAAAATGTCATCTATCTTTTGTAGCTAAGTGTTCAAAGTGCATCAGCTATGCAATTTGATAGATCATTCTTCAGAGAGTTTGAGAAGAATTGCACATAAAAAAATATAGTGAATGGGAGCAACCCTCACTTTTCCATCTCCATGTTTCATAAACTAATTCTGGAGAGGTCTCATGAGGTCTACTTCCCAAAATGTTCCTTTATGGAAAGTAACTGGGGAAAAAAGTAAAAAAAATATTTCTCGATTAAGACAAATTTGATTTGAATACAAAATAAAAGAAGGTATTGAAACTTATTAATGCTCCTTTTCTGCTTATTATGGTCTCCTGGAAATAAAAAGGTAAGGAGTAGGTGTGGCTCATTGCTTTCATACTATTTTGCAAGTGAATGGTATTAACACTTATGATTCTCCAATAAAAGAATGTACACCTGGGTTTTATAGGATAAAGAAGACGATAATATTCCCTCAAAATGTTTTAATGTAGACAACTGTGGCAAATTGGTGATTTTTTTTTTTTTAACATCGGTTTGCAACAACAACTTATGGGAGAAGGGAAAGGAAAAAAAGCTTTGTAGATTCTAGATACAATGAGATTTTTTATTTTAAAAAAAGGTTTCTCGCTGAAGAGTAAAAAACAAAAATTTGAAAGCTGAAACCTTACAATAATTTCAGTTTGAAGATGTATGAAAACAACGGCAAACATCTAAACATTAATTTTCCTAGATTATTTCCTAGCATGTTTATTAGCACAATGAGGTTTTGTTATGTTTCAAACATTTAATTTCATCACTCAAATAATTGCTTAAATTGTCTATCAGTGCCCGTTATCACTGAAGGCAAAAGTAGTACCCCTCTGTTCACATCTTTGCATAACTTGTTACCCTCACCTTTCCTCTTCCTCTTTGATACCTAAAATTGCAATGATAAAGACAAGATTAACATTGTTCACATGCAATGATGACATGCAAATTCATGAACTGTTCCATATACTGTGGCTGTTCTGATCCCCACATGTTTTGGAAACTTGTTGGCCAACTAGGAAGCAGATAAAATAAGACATAAAGAATTGATTCTTAAAGACACCAATGCTCTTGCTGAAATGGCTGTTATAATTTGTAAAGAAAGGTATATATGTTCTTATTATGATAAATTTTCAAGGACTTGGGAACGAATTAGCTGTTTATATACATAGACTAGCCCCTTCCTCACTGTCTGACAGTCAAAAATTTACAAACTCACTATTTCATTTGGCTAACAGACACATTTCATTGAAAGAACAAGATTGCTTCTTGGGAAAAGGAGGGAGAGAGAAACACTTAATCAGTAGTGAAAAATCCATACTTAAAGTATCCTGTTATGCTCTCATTGTCAGTGGACGTTCAGTTATTTTTTCACATGGGTTTCATTTCTATGGACTCAATAGATGCGAAGGCTTTTCTTCTCATCTATAGACTGCGTGGTGATGCTGCCTTGAGAGCCGATGTGCAAAGGAGAGGAAACTGGAACATTTTGAGACTTAGGCAATGAAGATGGGAAAAGCAAACTTATTACACCAATTTTCAGCTTCCTTCCAAATAAGGTCCTCACACTGCTTTGGCAGCCGGTACTGAATAATAAGTCAAATTTATAGAAGAAGCTGCATGAAAAGAAAACACAAGATTTTTCACTCTAATAGGGAACATGTTCTAATGTGAAGGAACTTGTCAGTCTGAAAAATCCATGACATTTTAAAAATCATCCCTGTAGTCTGGTTAAATATGGAAATGATCTTTAGACAAAGTGAAAATTTCACAGTTCTGAGCTTGTTAAGGTTTTCTTTATTTCCTGCAGATTCAAACTATTCCAGGGGATGTGACTATGTCACATGTGGCTTACCATTGATCTTTAACATAAATCAGAAAAATAATTATGGGAAAAGGTCACAAAACTATTTCATTTCTCCTACACTTATATCTTCTGTTATTTAAAATAAATTGTATTGTTTTCATGCTGCAATAACTTCTTTTGGAGGGACAACAAATAACAGCTGGGATGTTATTTACTTTGATTCCATAATAGACTTTAGTTCAATTTCTGGTATGAAAAAGCCTCAGAGGAACACAGCAGAAACTCTAATACCAGGTATTAAACTGCTATATTTTTTGAGGTAGCAATAACAAGGAATTATTTACTTGATTCCAGTCCCATTGCATAAGTAGTACTTAACTTTTGCATTATAATGGAAAAAAAAAACAAACTGTTTTTTGGACTAAATTATTAAATGTAATGCAATAAGTGAAGTATTTTACTTTGTTTATTCCAAAGAATTAATGGAGATATCTTAGAACAGACTTAACACCAGACACACTGTATTTCCTAACAGGGAAATGACAGATAGGTGGAACTTCTCCACTTACAAAAGGCTGTATCAGACTATTGTAGTTTTGTGACTTCATCCAGTGGTTATCAATTTTTTATGTATCCATAAAAGACTAAGCAGAATATTTTTTTTTTTGAAACATAAGTACCCAATTCTTATGAATGTTTTGGATTAAAATTCTTTAACACTTTTGACTTTTACATAAATAATTTTACTTTATGAAGTCAAAGCTGCTTATTATATTTAGTCTTATTTGTTTTAATGTGCTCTGATTTTTCTGCCTCATGCTGTAGGTCATGCTACAGGATTCAGAATGGCTACAGCCATTCTGCTGCTGACTAGTAACAGGCAGGAGCTGTTTTCATGCTCTTTTTTGAAGATTTCTGCATCTGTGGTTTTATTTTTTGGTTTTCCAGCTTGTCTTGAGTTTCCAAAATACCTGCGACCTTCTTATCAGTACGGTTTCAAAACTTGTGCTGTTAATTCTATAGCTAGAATGCTACCAGTTCAGGAAAACCGCTTGAAAAAAAGAAACAAGAGTCAATATATTTTAAGTGTTACCTTAATAGAAAAAGGATCAGTATCTCAAACAAGACAAATTATTTAGGACTTCAGAGATCATTATCCAAACTTTATGTCAAAGTCAAGTTGCATGTACTAGTTAAGGGGATGGACTGGACAGACTGGGTGGACTTCAAAAGAACCTTGAAAGCAAGATGTTATGGTAGGCCTAACCTTCAGCTGAAAGACACAGATGCACATGTACACTCATCCTACCATGTGTTTGAGATTTGTGTGCACAGCACTTGCATCCCAAAACTGTTTTTTTTTTTTTTTCTATTTCAGAGTGTTGAATATAGTAAAGCTGTCTTTATGCCTGAACAAAACAAATGCGCATCAAGACATTTTTTTGTTTGTGTGAACAGTTTAGAGTCAGTATTATTATGCATGTGCTTAAAGATGAACCATCTCTGCAGGATGAAGAATTCAACATTGTGCCTAGGTTTAATGTTGCTGCTAAAATGGCAGTTAAACAGAATATTAAGAGCTGTAGAAGCATTTTAAATTCTCTAGCTAGATAAGAAAACACAATAGTAGTGATATTTTCTCTGGCCTTACAAGTGATGAGTCAGTGTAGTAAGGAAAACAGCTCTTTCTATACTCTTTCATTTTGTTGTACAGAGGTTTGCTCTGAAGTCTGAGCTGGAAGGTTTTTCATGGATTTTAAGATACATTTTATTTGAAGCTGTGAAAAAGATATTTGACATTATTTTAAACTGCTTGGTAACTTTAAGATTGGCTTGAAATGAAATGAAAATGTTCAAGATTAGGAAAAAAATTATTTTGAACTTTCCTTCAGTTTGACATGGATATAAATTAGACAAATACACAGACTTATAGGAATGTTTTGTTTTGCAGTGACTACTTATAGCACTGTATCCTATTGTATTCGATTAAATGGGCAGTATGTTATCAGAAAACATCAGTAAACCTCTTTTCTCTAAGAAAACAGGTAAATCACAAAGGAGATGGGACTCCTCATGCTGTAAGTAAAGTGTGACTAGGGAGGGGCAGTTTACTATGCTCTTGCATCATTATTTTCATGACCTAAACAACCTCATTCAAATATTCGGTGATGGCAGGATGGGTTTGGGGGGTAAATTTTGAATGGAAACTGAGCACTTTCTAATAATTTTCTTTTTAATGTTCAGTTGGAATTAATTTGTTTCTTTTTTCTCCTCCACCACTTTCCCATTTGAAATGCTTTGCCCCAAAATTTTCATATTAAAAGTTCCCTGATCAGTCATAATACAGACTAAAATTAGTGATTTGCCCTCTATGTGAAACAGCTTACACTTAGGAAAAAAAAAAATGTCATGAACATGTATTACCAGATAGATTGTATAGGATAGAGAAGAAAGGATGTATGCAGTCCTCTGGTCAAATGGTTGCAGCTTACCACCTGAAGATGCATTGTTTGTTAACTGCACTGTGGGAGGGATGAATTATGGAGCTCACAGATGCTGGCTTTATGTATTTTGTTTGTATTTGAATGTGTATATCTCAGCAGGTAGCTACTCATACATATTCTGCTATGCAGTGGGGTGGTAAGGCTCATGTCAAAAAAAATTTTAACAGATTCATTAAAATCATGTTGATATTAATCTAAAACTCATATATGTTGGCAAATAACGAATGAGCTCTGCCAGCAACTCCAATTGAATGATCACAAAATCTATGCAATAAATAATTCAGCTGTGTGTGTTCTATTTTACTGAAAATTTTAAAGTGCCTTGCAAAATATTTTTCTTAAAAACAACTCAACAGCAAATTTTGGGGTGAGGAAAATTTCTCCAGTTGTAATGGTTTCTTCTTAGGTAGTATGAAAAGGAAAGGAAATATGTTTCCAAAGTATATTTCAGAGGGGTTTACTTGATCACATAATGCATTCAACTTTGGTTCTCATTATGTTTCTGGGTACTTTAACTGTTGTATTTTCAATGGTTCTGCAGAACTAAGATATATATATATATATTAATTTAATAACATATATATATATGTATATATATA
>NW_008590603.1:24402-27174 GCF_000691845.1 Merops nubicus | reverse complement strand
CCAGGGTGGCCGTGCCCTGGCCCTTCGGAAAGGCACCGCGAACTCTTGGCTGTGACGGCTTATGCTAGAGAGCTCTGCGAGTTTTAGGTCTTGGTCTTAGCGGCTATTTCTCATCAGCGCGCCCTGAAATGCAATTTTTGTTAACTTTAAATACTGAGCGATAATCCTGGCCCAGTAATTGGAAAAACTGACATCAGTTTCCTTCTGCTGTGTAACGAAAGCCCAGTGCTACTTTCAGCGTGTCCTTTGCCAGTGTAAGGATTTTACAGCGCTCTTTGCTGTTTCGGGAGGTAATACGACCTAAATGAAACCAAACATCAAGTTGTTAAATTAGCACAGACAGGAATCCAGCTGCGTACTTTCTTTGAAATCCTCATTAGCATGTTGCTCTGAAGCATAAGATGGCTGAGGGATTCATTTCTGAGAATACTTCAAGGTTTCTCAACAAGCTGCTGCTGCAGATCTATATCTGACTACAGGGATAAATCCTAAAATCTATGCTTGCCAGTAAGGTCAAGGCAGCCAGCGGAGATGTATCGAACCACACTGTCAGAGGTAGACGTCTCAGGCCAAACTCATTCCTGGTGCAGCGCTGCTAATTCCTTTGAAGTAACACGAGGGATGAATTTAGTCCCTCGTGCTGAAAGATATATCAATAGGAAGCAATTTAGATTGGGCCACTTAAAGTGCATGTAATACAAAAAAGAGAGAGAGACTGAGGAGTAATGCTTTAAGGGTTCATAGAGGTTGATTTGTGTAGGCTAGCGAGGCTGTAGAATTGCTGTCCCAAGGGAGAGTTGGGGGAATGGGAAATTGCCTTTTATGGCTGAGCCTCAGGTTAACAGGAGAGAGGAGAGCAATTTTAGGATTACTGTTTAAATTGGCAGGGCTACAGGCGGCTCTTTCAAGTTACTCTTCAGTGGCACAATGGCACCTATTCATCCCAGTCTCTTCCCCAGTTATCTGGAGATATACCCAGCTGCAGAATTTCCATTTCCTTTGCCCACTGTATCTTTTGCAGATGGTGCACCAAGCAATCATACTGTCTGAGTTCTTACATCTCAGCTGGGACTGGGCAAGGGAAATTGGTATCTCAGTTGTAACCTGGTTGCCTTGCTCTCTTAAAGACTTGAGACTCCGATGGAGCGTACACAAGATGACTTCTCCTTGACTCACACTAGGTCCTGATGCTTCTGGGGGCTTACAGCAGGGGAACTGCATTATCCTCTGTAGCTGTTAATGGTCCTGGCTAAATATTTTTAGAGCTTTGGACTTTGCCATAGTGATAGACCACTAATCTTGTCAGAAGGCCAGCAGTCGTTTGCCCAGTGTAAACTGGCAAATGAATATTTTATTATTTTCTAATGGGTGGGAGGCATGTGAATGGAAGACTTGGTCATTCAGAGATTGCAGCCGCCTTCCTCTGGGGATCTCACGCTGTCTCTTTTTGGCGTTTCAGAATAGCTGCTGGAAAGCTTAGCGGGTGAAAAGCCGCCCTCCCTTAGCCACTGACGCCATGGAAGACCGCATCCGCTGGTCTCGGCTGTAGGATGGTAGCACACAGCAAGGTGTCAGCAGATAACGCCGTTGCAGCAGACCCCAGATGTCTCCTTGACCCTCCCGCACGTGGCTCGCAGGGCCCCGGCCGGCCCAGCGCTGTGCAGGCACAGAGCAGCACCCACTTCCGAACCTTCCGCTCCCAGGCCGACTTCAGCAGCATCACTCGAGCCAGCAGCCTGCTGGACGCCTGTGGCTTCTACTGGGGACCTCTGACTGTCAGTGCTGCCCACGAGAAGCTGAAGTCCGAGCCTGAGGGCACCTTCCTCATCAGGCGCAGGGCCCCGGCCGGCCCAGCGCTGTGCAGGCACAGAGCAGCACCCACTTCCGAACCTTCCGCTCCCAGGCCGACTTCAGCAGCATCACTCGAGCCAGCAGCCTGCTGGACGCCTGTGGCTTCTACTGGGGACCTCTGACTGTCAGTGCTGCCCACGAGAAGCTGAAGTCCGAGCCTGAGGGCACCTTCCTCATCAGGGACAGCACGCAGAAGAATTGCTTCTTTGCCATCAGCGTTAAGACCGCGACTGGGCCCACCAGCATCCGGATAAACTTTCAGACTGGGCGTTTCAGCCTGGATGGCAGCAAAGAGACTTTCGACTGTCTTTTTAAGCTGCTGGAACATTACCTAAGCTCCCCGAGGAAGGTCCTGGTTACCCCCCTGCGCAAAGTCCGCGTGCAGCCCCTGCAGGAGCTCTGCCGGAAGAGCATCGTGAAGACTTTTGGAAGAGAGAACTTAAACCAGATCCCCCTCAACCCTGTTTTAAAGGACTATCTGAAATCCTTCCCGTTTCAGATATAAGTACAGCATTAACTGGAGAGGGATGTATAAGAGATGTGTACAGAAATCCAGCTTCCTGGGTTTTTAAACATGTTTGACAGTGAGCAAGCTCATTTTTGTAGCAATTTACTGTATTTTGGGATGGAACTTGAACACTTGACTTTTTATGTTTACAAAAACTGTTTGCACAAATCTGGGGTTTTAAAATCCTGGCATAGCTTTTCTGCCAAGCAGAATATTTTATTATTTTATAATATTTTTAATGATATTAACATAATAAACTTTATTGTTAAAGTTTTTAAAAAAAAAAAAAAAAAACAAAACAGCATCTCTGTTTTTAGTGTTGAAGGCTCTGGTAACTATGCTGCTGATAAGCTTTAACTGCTAATGGAGTAAGTGCAGACAGGTCTCTTTGCCCTACCAAACTAGCCTGTTTT
>NW_008590603.1:0-24371 GCF_000691845.1 Merops nubicus | reverse complement strand
AGCAGGCAGAGGGTTCCTGCCCCAAAATGCCTAAAATAGAAAGATACAAGTGAGTAGAAAATGTACTCAGGGTGAATCTGCCCATTCTAACATCCTCTCCATCCTCTAGCATGAGTGGAGCAGGAACAGCACGTTGAGACTACAGCAGTGCATAGGTTTTGAAAGAGTGAATCAAACACTTGGCTGAGCTTTTACTAACCTTGGCTGGCCTTTTTTTTTCTATTAAAAGTGACAAGGCTCTAAGCAAGCAGAGGCTGTTGTCTGACGTAATCAAACCACATGAATATCGGTGGGAAAAAATAAAACTGCCCAGAAATGCCACTCACACTTCAAAAGGCTGTGAACACTGTATCATTATGATGCAGGGGGGGAAGGACAGCTTAGTTCTCTCTTTAAATTGGCATATCCAAAATGGCAAAGGTGCAGACATCTTTAGATTTCAAGAAGGTGTTTCTTGTTTAAAATTCCTGGTGATCTGCAGGCCACAAACTTGGTATTTTAAAAGAACTGTGACTTAGCTCTAAAACAGGATCCAGAGAGCATAAGCCTCTTGCAGCTGTAATTTCTAGTGGCTGAAGTGCATTCAGAGAAAGTTAAAATCAGACTGGTTTGTAATAGCATTTGTAGGAAACTCGTGAAAGCACCACTGGGTTTCTATCTGCTCATAAAATGCAAAATCAGTGCCCCACAGAGCTGTAACTGAATGACTTGAGATGCCTAGTTTGGCAAAATGTTACCTGAATTATGATAAAGTGATTCTCCCCTCCCCCCAGCATTTCCTGAAATCCATGAAAAGATGACTTAGAAAACCAGCTGAACCAAATCACTTCAAAGAAAGCAGAGTCTTTCACAGAAATGTACTCTATCAGCACAGATCTACAGTGCTTACAGTAACTGTAAGCAGTAAATGAAGTCATCTTTAGAGTCTGGAAGACAAAGGGCTCTCCCCCCACTGTAATTCACATTCCTGCTAAAGCCACTATTAGGAAACATCAAGTATGTGTTATAGAGTGTTCCTTACAGAATAATTTGTTTAGTGTCATCATGTAATTGCTGATCGTTTACACAATCAGATCTCACATTGTTGATGTTTCTTTGGAATAAGTAGTTCTCCTCAAACATGACTAAGGGTCACTCGCAGTACTTTGGACATGGTGAGGAAGGGAGACAGAACACACAGGCAGCATCGTGTGACCCTTTACTCTGCTGCTTCCTTAAAAGTATTCTTGGGATCAGTCCTGCTAACCAGTCTCCCATTCCTTTATCAGCCGTCCCTGGCTGAGATTAGCAAACAGCATTTCTGCTTAATTCTAAATTTGGAATTAGTTGCCAAATCATGCATTTTCTCCCAGCTGCAAGATTATAATTTGGGGAATTAGAGAACGCTGTGCTACGGAGCAGACACCAGTGCACAGGAAAGCAACTGCCTGAATGTGAATAGCTTTAGGATGTTAAATTGGAGGACAAAAAAAAAAAAAAAAAGTCTTTGTAGGGTGAAGGCTGCCAAACTGGTTTGCTGTCAGCAGAAATTGTTATCCCTTTCCCAGTCCTCTTTCCCCAGCCTCACACTGTAGTATCTTTTAACCCTCCAGGGCCCAAACTAATGACTCTTTGCCTTGCTATATAAATGCGTCCACATGACTGCATTAGTGTTAGAACAAGCACAATGTAGCTTAGAAGGTTCTACACTACCTGAGAAAAACCAGTAAAACTAGACCTAGATATGGTGTGGAGCTACCTACTGAATGGCATGGAATGAAAGCATGGGGATTGAGCCCATTTAATTTTCTTTCTGGCAGAACCAAACCTACTTTCTCTCTTCCTTTTATTGCTTTAGAGTAAATTTAGGAGAAATTATCCATACCCTCCCACATGAAGTCCCAAATCCCTTCATTTTATCTTTAATATGAAATGCAAACATGGGATAGCTCAGGAAAAAAAATATAATCAAAACTATAAATAAGGACAGAAGAAGGCCAGAACTGTACAAAAAGTCTCTTAAGGAAGAGACAAATTGGCTTAGATTTTTTAATTACATATCCTTTCACTTGCCTCATTCTTCTTCACCTTCCTTTCCTTCTCTCTCCCCAGCACACAATACAGTGGCCAGGCAGATCCTCTTTCTAGCTCCGTATCAACTGGGAAATCCTAACCAGAGTATGTGTTCACAGGGCCACTCTGACTTGCTCTCTCCAAGAGCTATTGAAAGGCTCTCTAAAATGTCTGCTTACCTGTGTACACTGATTTAAGGACTCTGTCACATATAAGGGGCATCGTAGGAGGCTCCTGAAGATTTCTGTAGTAATTCCAGCTGTCAAGTCTCTCATCCTCTGTTTAATAAAGTACCAGCAAGGTCAAACAGGGAACTCGCTGCATTCTGCACCTAAAGCAGTGGAAATGCATAACAGTGCAGTGATTTTAATCCTCCCTGTTAAATAGTATACGGAGAGTGGTGCTTCCAGTCCCTGCCTCCCCCTTGCTCAGCTCTTTCCTCCAACCTCTCCACTCCTGGCTGTGGCTGGAAAGTGAAGTAAACAGACAAACTAGCAAAAGACTACAGAAGAATTTGAGCCGAGCTCCAGAGCAGAGCAAAGCCACATTTTCTGAAGAGACTGCAATATTTATAGTTAGTGGGGAAGGGACAGCTTTAAAATATTAACATTTGCAGCATGTCTGTGTCACCCACGAGGACCCAGGGGCTTTCTGTCCCACAGAGAGCAGCAGAGTGGGAACTGTACAGCAGGGTCCTGCTGGGTCACCACCCAACCCTGCTCCAATGCAATGCTCCTGTGACCACAGGCAGCAAGACTAAGGCTTTCTCACTTTCTGAAGACTGAAACACACATTTGCTTTCAGGGTAGGTTAATTTACATACCATGCTGCAGCTGTAAAACACTTGCTAACAAATAGAGCAAATTAATAGAACTGTAGGTATTCAGGGAACCCTCTTTAATTTAGCCATGAAGTGTTTTTGAATACTCAGTAGGAGCCTCCTGAATGACAAGCATAACTTTACCCACTGTGAAGCTGTGGTCACACTAATTCTGTTATGATTGAAGTCATTTACAAGAAGTGAGGCTTCAGCTGCAGTCAGCACTGATGCTATTTTGAACAGTTAAGAAAAAAGTGTCCCCTAGGGCAACCCGCTGACCGTATCTAGCCATCAATACTCTGCATCCAGCTTTGTGCTTAATCCTCTATTGAACAGCGTATCCACCTCCTGTACCTCCTACTTCAGCTCCAGTGTCAGCCTCTTCTGTTGGGCTGGGCTGTCATTCAGTCCCTGTCTCTCCTTCCACCCCTCAGTTCATGGTGCTGACAGCAATATGAGCAATGCATTTATTCATTAATTCCAGCTTTGAGACAAGGGCTGTGTAACTCATACTCTCCATTGCTTCCTGTGCAGTCAAAGTGTAAGCTGACTGCATGCACGGTAGGTTTCCAGGATGTTTCTCCCAATTGCAAAGTGCTGTTCAAGACTTTTCATTGCCACTGACTTGTCTGTTGTTATACTTCTGCCTGATACTCAGATCCCAACACTGTATCTGACTTTTTTCCTCCACAGCTGTTTCCCAGCACAGCAGCCAAATGTGTTTGGGTCCAGTTTGCTCTTTGTGTCACCAAGGAATAACAGAAACACAGGCCAGCCAGGAGTCTAAAGAGGAGTCCAGCTTCTCCCTCCTGTCCCAGCATGTAAGCACTACTCAAGTGTGGCAAAGCAGCAAAGGCATGTGAGTCGAGGGTATAAACTCCTGACTGACAGACGGGCGAGCGAGCCACGTGCCAGAAGTATTTGCCCTCTGCCTGGACCTCAGTGACATGGTTATTGAAGACAAGAATAACAGAGATGACGCTTGTGCATAGCACAGCAATTACCCTATAGTCTTCAGCTATGAGAAGAGCAGATACTGTGAGGATGGAATAGCAGCCAAGCAGAAAAGGCAAAGAACCAACCGTGCCACTAGCCACATTGGTTCTGCTTCCTTCATTCTCCTCCTCTTGATAAAGTGAGCAAGGCAAAGTAGGATCACCTTTCTGTTGTCATTTTAACCTCAGTTATAGGTATATTTTTGTAGCTCCCAGCCATGCAGAAGAATGGTAAATCCAGTCACCTCTCTTGAAGAGTTCTCTCTCCTGTGAAGCACTGCTGCCTGGCCTGCTGCTGGAGAGCACAAAGGCCCATTTTAGCTAACAATGGGTTTGGGAGTTATTTTTGTTCTCTGCTGCTAACTGAAATAAAACAACTCTGAGGATTTGCTAAATTTTTGCTGAGTAAGATGCACTGGCTGCTGTGCTGTGCTTGTGGGTATGCATAATCCCTCCAGACATGGCTGTGGAAGTTCTGACTGACTGGTAAAAAAGGGAAACTTTCTTTACATGACTAATATGATTTTAATCAGAAGCTTGCACGCTTATCTATTGCCAAACACTTCTACCTTCTTGCATAGAAATACTTACTAAGTGCCTCTTTTTGTCAAGATAATGAATTCCTTTTATTTCTATTTTTTTAATGACAGGAATGAGTTATATGGTTTAATCTTAACAGTATCCTTGTTTACACAGGATTCTGAACTCTACAGCCTGTAGTTGTCTCTACTGAATACAGTGGGCCAGAACACGCTCGGGTGCACAGTCAGATATTCCATGGGCAGAAGCAGTGGTGCTGGGATGTGTGGGAGGACAGTCTGACCCAGACAGGGCCATCTGTGTGCCCACAGTCTCCCATGGGCTCAGGAGACATACACAGTGGTGCGAGTGCAGTGGAACTTGGGGGTGACATCCAGTGATCATGGGTGGGACATTAGTTCCACAAAGCCCCTTTACTTATACTTTACACCATCTTTCCATGCCATAACGATCTGAAGGCTAGAGGATACTAATATATTTATCTAGTTTGACTTTCTGCATATCAAAAAGGCCTCAAAAGAGTCACCAGGAGTTTTCTGCAGTGCAGAAATAATTCCTGCAGAATGCATAGTTCTGCCTGCTGCATAAGTGACCATTATGAAAGCTAGTTATATGTAGTTAAGCCTAGTAATGTTTGTAGGCAGATATCCAATTTCAGATGAAGGATGAATGAACTAAAGAATTTTTTGTGTTCTTCCACCAGTTAACACATTGGCTGCATTACAATGCAACTTATCTTTTCTGATCATCAGCTATCTGGCCAGTCACAGTTCTCTTTCCATTTGGGATTACAATAGCAGCACGGAATGACTGCAGGTGGAAAGGGAAAGTTTATCAGCAGGATAGTTTCCTTTCACTATAGGAGATGGTGGGACATTTTTCCTCCTTACCTGACCAAAGAGGACTGGGCACAAGGTTGGTATCTTTCATGTAAGGTGAGCTAGTCACCACCCAGGACTTACTGAGGTTGGTGACAAGAGAGGAAAGAGCAAAGTCTTGATCATCCATCCTAGTCAAGCGCACTAGGAAAGCAGAGGAGTCTAAAGGTGTTATAAATCAAGTTCCTTCCTCTCTCAGGCAGTTGAAATAGAGATAGTGAAGAAACTAACTGCTCTACTAAAATGAGATGTGCAGGCCACACAGACAAAAGACCTGGAAGATGCACCTAGCTGGATAGGGAAGTAAGATAAGTAGCTTAGGCCTTTACTGAGATTCCTGTGAAATCTCTTGAAACTTCTGTGCTCTCTTTTAGTTGCTTTTCATAGTAGAAATGGAATTCCTGGCTCTGTTAAAAAAAGCAAAAACTATCTGGCCTTGACTTTATCTACCACTAACTAGCATCTTGATACTCCACTGAGGACTTTGAGTAGCAGAAGAGAGATTAGTGGTTTCAATAGTCAAGACACACAATATGTACACAGATGAAGATGTTAATGATAAGAAAAGAGAAGAATGAACTTAGCAGCAACCAAGAAAAAATAGGAAAAATAATTTGTGAATTTTCAGAGGAGATGGTAATAAAGGGTGACTTGACTGTGATGAATGCTGGCACATTTAGTGGTGGTGTCAGCAGAAGCAGTGAATACGGGATAGAGAGATAGTTTGAGAAGGAAGACACAAGTGGGATCAAATCTCAAAGTCTGTTCTTTCCATGTAGCTATAAAGCCATCCTTTATTTTGGTTACAATGCTCACAGATTAAGTCAGGATAAAGTGAAAAGTGACCAGTGTACTGGCAGATGACTGTGTTGTCACTGTGAAGGAAGCCTCTCAGTTCAGCTACCTTTATCTTAGAGTGAAGATCTTAGATAATTTCACCCATCTCTTCCACCTCTCACAGAGTTTAAACTCAAAATAAGGTGCCTGACTCTGCTGGTCTGACAGGTGACCCAGAGGCAGCGCTAGCAGGGGGCAGCCAGCAGCTGTATGAGCTCATGGGGGAGCAGAGGGCTTCCCAGCCTGTGCTGTTCCCACCCACCTGAACTGGGGGACACTCTGCGAGACATGGTGCACATGTGAAGGGATAGTGAAGATGCTGCAGACCTATTATCTCTCTTGGTAAATTTGTGCTGGTCATAACATTTACATGTTGTGGGAAAAATAAAAACATTAATCACATTCAGTTGCAGGTTTATCACATCAGAACATACAGACATCCAAATTGAAAACTTACCTTCAGTGAAATCAATTTCCAGGGAAGATAAGCTTTTCTATAGATAATAGTACCACATAACAGTAAGTACCTTTAAAAGATGAAGCCTAAGAGCGGTGGTTGCATCACACACCTCCCTGAGGTGCCAGAGCCCAGCCCACTCCCCAGCTGAGGGTGGTGTGGCACCGCTGCCTCCCCTGCTCAGCTGTGATGCTGGAGGTGTGCATACAGACGGGGCCATCGCAGAGCGTTGGCAGGTCTGCCCTCTGCCCTTCCAGCTGAAACTGGTAACTGTGTTCCATCGTCACCCTAACCAAACTCTCCCTACAGCAGAAACGAATTATTACTGGAATTTGAGTCAGACTGAACTTTCAGGCTGAGATTTTAGGTATCCTCTCTGGGATCTGAACAAGTTCTGTTTCCCAGACAGACTGCTGAAAACAGAAGTAAACATAAAATATTCTCCCTAAAACATTACAACACAGACTTGACTGAGGCTTGCAGATTGTGTAACACCCAGTGAAACAGTCGCATTCGGCTATTTCTTGACCTGCCTGTAATACCATCACTGCTCAGGCAATCTAGAGAGATCTGGAGATGGAGTTGGTATATCCTATAGACTCGGGACACCAAAGCAGCACAGGTATGATCACTAACATCATCACTGGGATGAATCTGGGAGATCTATATATGCTACAAAAGGAGTAAGGCTACTAGCTACTTTTGTAGCTCTCCTCAGATAGAAACCAGTAAACCTTGCTGACTCTTCTGGCCTGTATTCTGCATTCACAATCTGTTAAGAAATAGTTTTGAGAAATGCTTCAGACTTTATTTTAGGTTTCCTGTCCCCCTTACACTCCCATTTGCTCTCACCAGGTAAGTTGTTCACACCAACTATTTTAAATGGCTGACTTAAGTGCAAATCAAAAGCTTTCAGAGACAGATGCCTAACTGTCAGGGGTGAATTAGATCTGTAAATTAGGAACCTAAAAGCCATTGTGTGAACCCTTCCCCAGGGTTCTCCCTTGTTCCCAAGAAGGCCAGCTATAAAAAGTAAAATCAAGTGGAGCCATGGAAGTTCTACAAGTATTACATAGCAATTATTTCCTGTTTAAAACAAACTGAAATTACAGTTCAGTACCTCAAGCCTTTTTCAGCCATGACATAGTAATTTACACATGATACACTTAGTCACAGGACAGTGATAGATTTACCATCAGTCACATAATTATTGGCTAACTGTGCGAGATTAGATAAAAAAGATCCCTGTACATGAAAAGAGGAATTTCTATCTTAGGCAAACACAGGCCTTTTTGTTTTGGAAAACCAGGAAGAAAGGAAAAGCAGGAAGAATTATGGTTTTGTAGGAAGAGGAGAAAATACTTGCCAGAGCGTGTAAAACTGGCAGCAAAGAGCAGCTTTTCCCAGACAAGACAGGATAACAGCACCATAGTCCACAGCACTAGCTACACTCTTGTAGCCCCTGGCTCTGCAACATATCATGAACCTGTCACTAAGATATATTGGGCATGTACCATATTTGTATAACTGTATGCAAAGTAGATAGTGCCTTTCTTAAAGATAATCAGTTCAGTATCCTCAGCCGAGCACATTTGGTAATGGTTACATTGGGTAACATCTATCTTCACACAAGAGCATCTGGCTGCTGTAAATTTTCTCAGTAGTGTTGCTGCACTGACAAAGCTAGTGATGGGCTGAGTGTGTTAGTGGAGCATAGTCAGCCTGCTGTTCCCTGTGTGTTTGCTACAGTTTTCCTCTCTGTGGACATTAATTACAAAGGTCCAGGTGTACAATGGCATTTACAGCCAATATTGTTCCTATAATTTGTCAGTTATGCCAGATGATTACTCTGAGTTTTCATTCAGTAACAAAAATAAAAAGAAGACAGCAGTGAGAGAAACCTGGGACCTTGCAGGGGATCAGTACTGGCCCAGAGGACAGAGCTGTCTAAACCATCTTAAGCCTTTTGCACAAACTGTTTTATAGTGTTCAGGATGCTGTTGTACCCGGGGTTTGTCACACACTTCCAACAACCCATATGTGTACATCTGCTGCTCTAATTCATCAGCTCACTGTAAAAAGCAGTTAACTCCTTTCTGGAGTGGATGCCTGAAGCAGCAGGTGTCTAGAAGAAGGCTCAAGGATTACATGAGTGTTTGTGCACAGGGACAGTGGTACCTGGATTTCTCCTTCTTCCTCTAAAGCCTGAGAAGCCAGACACAGTGAGCATCTCAAGAGGTGGTGCAGATGACCTTCTCAGCTAGCCTGTTTTGTCTTTAGGGCCAGACTGACTGTCATGATGGAAGTCCAGGTCAGATTGGCTGTTAAGAGATGTTGTTAAGGGATGGCTTTTCCAGCAGGCTGCAGTATCATTTGTCCTTGGGAATTAAATAAGAGTATCTCACCTAATTTATGTGTTGCAGTTATAAAGCTCTGAAGCACTGGTGAGACTCTAAATGTCTTCATCTTTCTGCCAGGGACACAGTTTTGAGGTCTTTAAGCTTAGTAGAGAACACACTGGGAACACTTGATATCTTCTAATATGCAAAGTCAAATGAGTGGTCCACATGCCACTCTAGCCTTGAATTTTCTGAATAGAAGTCATGTATGTATGGGTCAGAGGGATTTTCTTTGGAGTCTAAAATGCAAATAAAGCAGGACAGCTTTTGTTTTAGGAGCAGGGAGCGAGATGGAGTGTGAAATAGCAGGGCCTACTGAAGCTGCAAGGCACAAAGGATGCTCCAGATAACCACAGAAGTACTTGGGACAGGAAAACAGAAATTCAGCCTTCGGGTGAAGTGCTGCTGAAATGAGGCTTAAGACTCTGAATTCCAAACAAGGAAATTATTTCCTGCACTGTGATTCTGGAAAATTACATTATATAGTTTGTACAAAATACCTATTAGTAAATAGTTTGAGTGAAGCATTATAGCTCAGAATTATGGACCCTTTCCAAAGCATCAGGAACCCTTAGTGTCATTCTGGACTCTGCCAACAAATTATGCAATCTCCCCCCAGCTTTTAACTGTATGGATAATTTAAATCAGGCCTAGGTATTTGCTGATTATTTTTCTCATACATCTAAGGATTATTTGATATCTGCTTTTTAACCAACTAGGCCGAATGAGGAAGAAGCTGCCCATAGGGACTGTGCAAGCTGTACTGTGTATCTTTTTATTGTGCTTTAGAACTAATAAAACCTAGGTAATCTTTCTTCCTGGGAAATGTAACTTATGCTCTGTATGCAAACCACGCACAAGCTCATTGCCAAGGTGACTACAAGGACAATTCCAATCACAGATACCGACATAGTTTATGACTTCCAAATCTGCATTGAAAGACAAGTGAAGAGTACAGGTAAGGCTATGTCTGTATACTAAGTACAAAGTGAGGACTACACAGTCCAGGGACACCTTTCTCAGCCATCTCTATTATTTTCTCCTTGCTCTCCCCTAGGTATCTTGTTTCCTTTGTAACTTCAATGGAGTTTTTAGAAGGTGGTGATTTAAAAATCCAGTACATTTCCCATCAGTCCAAAATAGCTTTTAGGACTGGAAGCCCAGATAGATAGATAGGTTTTAGCAGTGACGCTACTATTGGGGAAGAATAATCTCTTCTGACTTCTTGAAGTTTAAAATACCACCTGGCAGAAGTTCATCTGCCAGAGCCAAACTTCTGATCCAGGTGAAAGGAAAAGCTGACTGCTGCTTACAGGATGCTGTAGCTACACTCTATACAAACCATTATTTGTGAATACTGTAGACAAGTCTGGCTGAAGCCCAAAGGCAATTGCATAGAAATGCTAAACACAACCCAAACCCAATAGGCAGACCCTAACCTGGTATAGGTAGGCTTTGAGTGAATTTATGATTGCATGTGTAATTCCACCAGCTTGAATGCTGGCCATTGGTGGAACAAAAAAATATGACTGCAGGACCAGCCTGAAGCAAACTGGTTTAATTTATGGCCAGTGGTCTTCAGGGTTTCTTACAGGGCCTAATTCAATCTCTAGTGAAGTCAACAGGACTGAGCTCAAAAGTAATCTTGAGAGAAAACATTTTCTCTCTAAAGGAAAATTCTGTGTGAGATCTGAGAAGACTGTAAGGATGTCAGAGGAATGCCTCCTGGAAGGCTGTGAAATTTTGCAAGGAAGTAATGTGTTCAAGGCAGCCAGGGAAAATATGAGCTATTTCACAGAGGAAACAATTTCACAGAGGGAATAACAGCTGCAAGGGCATACAGGTGGTTCTCACAAGTTCTCTTGTCAGCTGTAATCTGTTATAAAAAAGGAGTCCCAAGTGCAGAATGATTACTCCAAGATTCAGACATGTTACATCACCCAGCGTAGTCCTCAAACTGCTCAGTTGCCACTGGCAACGGCAAAGGCCTGAGCCCTTGTTAGGGGCTTGGAGAAGCCACTTACTTAATCGCCATACAAATCATGCTACTAGTGGTCCAAATTTTTAAAGCTTGAACTTACTTCAGGTCAGTTTTAACAGCCTCTAGTGCTTGAGCTGAAATGAGTGTATTCTCTTTTATTCAAGTTTAATCCACATTAAGTGCACAATTAACATAATGTACTGATTGTAGAAGGGGAAAAAAAAAAAAAAAGGAGGGAGGAAGAGACACTTATTAAGCACCTTCATAAGACAGTGGGTTTTTAAATAACCATGAGCAGAGTATTTATGGAACTCCCCCAGCCTAAATCATAAAGCCTTTATGTAGCAGGCAGATTATGAAAGTAGCTTGACCTCACTAGTTATAAAACATATAGAAGTGGCTGAATTTTTAATACTGTCCATTGGGTTAGGTGGTAATTTACACATTTAGATTAGGGCAGCTTTGGCCAAGTGTAGTTCAGAAAGTTCTGTAAAACAGCACCTTGCAAAATGTTCCAGAATCTAGAGGTTTGACCTGTGGAGACCGTGTGTCACCACATCAAAACAGATAAGGGGAAAAGAAACTAAATTCAAGATAAGAATAACTACAGTCTACTTACTTCTACTTAATTTTTTTTTTTTCAGATCTTCCTTTTGCTTAGTTACATAATGAGAAGCACAGTTTGTACAGTATGTCACCCTAGCTCAACAGGCACGGGCATCCACACACAAGAAAAACAAATCCCTTCCCTTTAATTCAAGTCTGTCCTGCTTCCCATGACTTCCTGTCCTCCAGCGCAGTTCAGTTCCTAGGAAGAGTTGCACAATACAAATACACTCTTGCCTGTGCTAACAAAATAATTGACCTGCCATGAAAAAGCTGGCATAAATATTATCTCCTTTGGTAACTACTAACAGCTAAATTGCATGTGGTAATGCTGTTTGCTACTAATGTCATTTTAAAGAGACATAATGCTTACAAATCTAAACGGAACAGCCAGTGGCCTGTTCCACTGTGCAGGGTGTACAACCAAGCACAATTTATTGTAAAAGAGCTACACCAGAATCACTGCAGCTTAAGAACATATCTTACAGTCACAGTCCTCTAAATTTGCTGTCCAGATAAGATCCTCCAGGAAATCCAAGACTGAGAAGGGGAAAAGAGCACCATCAAACAATGCTTGCTAATGTTATTGATGGTGAAGGAGGAGAACCACCAGCTTTTCACTGAAGTCAGTTTCTGCTTTACAAAGCCATTCATGTTTTCTGCTCTGTTCAATATTAAGAGGTTTGAGGAGGATAAACTAGTCAGTACACCAAATCTGGTCCAGTTTTATTAATTTTACTGTGAAGTATAAATGAAAGAAATATCCTCATGTGATCAAGTTTGAGCTCAGACTTGCAAACACTAGTCCTGCTTTGGAAATACTCCTGTCTCTGAGCTCTGCTTTAGCCACTTAGGAAATGGTGCTGAAAACCCAGGAGCAAGTGCTGGAAAAGGGATTAAGAATTTGGAGACTTAAGTGTGTATAGAAGAAGGAATAAGGATTTAACAGTGAATAACTAAAATCCAGAAATAACTCTGGAGCAATGACTAAATCACAGGGTTTCTGAGGTGCAGGGAGCAATTGAAGCAGCAGGCTGCAGACCTCCCCTGCTCTCTGCTACTCAGCCCACAGAGATGCACTACTGTTCCTACAGCCTCCACAGACCAAAGTGCCTTCCCCTCCTCCACAGAAGCCTGCGTAGTGCAGGACCTTTGCCTCTGAGGCAGGCAACAAGTACTTAAACTGAATTTTCTTCCAGCACTGAATCTGTTTGGAAGCAAGTGCTCGTGCTACTAGACTATGGGGAAAGAGGGGAAAATGTTTCTTTGGCAAATACAACTACAATACAGGACTCTAATGTTTGATTGTGCAGCACTGTGAAAGGGTAAGACCATCTATATACCTATGATAACCACCTCCCAAGAGCAGAAGTAAGAAAAGGAGAGCTTTTCAAGAACTAAATACTTCCATGAATCTATCCTGAAGTTGGGAGAATTTTGCTATTGATCATAGAGGCAGCAAAAGCAGGACTAGGTTGTGCATGTCTCAGGCTGACAATGGATATCCTCCCTCCTAGGATGAGCCAAGTGCCTTGATTTCAATAGAAAAGCTTACTCACTGTATAATGACCCACCAAATAATGCCACCTGGCCTGCACTCATCAGGTCTGACTGCAAAGTGGCTCTGACAGTAACAGAAACAGGATGTCAGCAGCTGACAGGAAGTTCAGGTGTTGGGAGTACAGGAAAGTCAGAATGTGCTTCCTCACCAACTCTTGGGTTTGCACACAGGCAGAAAGTACATGACGTAATTCAAGTGAATCAGACTGCAGATCAGGATATTACTCTCCTATTTGCCACCTCATCAGTGATAATCTTGAATTTGGTTGCTCTAATACTTCAGCAGCTTGCCTGATGTTTAGAGATATATTTGTGTATTATATTCCATTATATTCCCTATAATTCTAATAGCTAATTCTGATTTTTGACCACTACTGAGCTACCAGTTCCTATGGAAAGGGGCTCAGTTGCTCTCCATGAACAAACAAGGGTTTACAGGGACCGTCAACAGAGGCAACACAGGGAAACCCTGTCACAAACCTCTTCGCTCTTATTCCCCACTCTTTGCCTTCTCTGTACCCCAGTGACAGGCACGGAGTTTATCTGAAGTCATGCACAAGCTGTGGGATGGAAATCCCCTTTAAAAAAGCTCTGCTGGCTTCAGATGTCTTATAAAACTGCTGCATTGCAAGCAGGCTGCAAGTAAGCGAGGCAGAGAAAGGACAGAGTGACAAAGGTGGCTGTCTTGGCTCCCTCACCTTCTAAGAGCTGTAAAAGCTGGACGTGAAGGGGGCCATGCCCTCGCCTGTAAGGAGTGGGGGATTTCCCCCCTCTTTCCAAGGAGAAATCTATAAGGAAACTATCACAGCATTTCCTTATTGGTGTATCTCCTCCTGTGGGACTTCCAAAACTGTTGTCACACAAATTATGAAATCTGCCATGTCCTTTCAGAGGGGGATGGGGCAAGTACAGGCTTGCTGGAGCTGGATGACAGCAAAGGACAGAGGCAGGTAGACATCCTCCTCCTGTGTCTACACCGACACCTGTAAGAAGTTACGTAGTACAGAAGGAGCTGGCTCTGGGCCAGCCTACTGCTCTCAGCAGGCATGACTCATTTGGGCTTGATAATGGTCTAAATATGGCCCCCCAGGTACTGGTTGGCAAGCTCGAGCCTATCTGCCATGGCCATAGCTTCCCACAGCAGGAGTCCCAGGCACCCCTATCAGCTGAAAAGTGCTGCCAGTGACTGAGAGAAAGCAAAAGAGAGGAGGTGGTGTAGACAGGCACACACACAGACATGCCATGGGCTGGTGGCTCTTCCCATCTCTGGTGAGGCAACAGGAATATACCCAGGTAAGGTAGGGCCAAAGTAGAGATTTCTGGAGCTGTTTGAAAGTAATGATGGAAATACTTAGTACTGGAAAACTGATGCCTTGTCACTCATTATCTTGTTGCAATGTGAAATTTCTGTATTTTTTCCCTTAAAATGGTCTTTACTTGGTAGGTCAAATGCATTTACTCATGAGAAGTTAAAAAGGGTCTCATTTCATTCAAGGAGCTATGAGGTAATTCCTCTAACCATTCAAACATGGCAGATCATGCTCTTCTTTCTAGCTATACTAGCTAATTCTTTCCACTTCCCTTCTAGAGTCAAACAGTACAGTGCCCTCAGTACATTCCTGTAAAGCATACATTGCATTGAGTGGTTGATCCTCCAAACTGAAACTGATAAAAAGCACTCTCAGAAAGAGCGGGCTCATCCACATTGTTTATGTGGCCCCCACACTGAAGTGTTAAATGTAACCTGGAGGATTTAGTCCAACTAGCTTGACCCTCACCATCATGGCCAGTACAACCTTCCTTGAGCTGCTCTAAATCAAAATGTGACCTCTCTCAGCACACTGGTAAGTAAAACCAGTCCCAAACTATATTTTGCGTTCCTGAAAATGAGTTTTTTTATCAATGATTTTAGCTCTTTCCTGTGAGCCAGAAACTAGGAGGCTGCTGGTTGTGTATTTCATGCGGTATAAACAACGTAGGCAAGGTGCTTTTTAAACAACTCAAGAGTGTGTTGTCACAGACAGCTGAGACAATCCAGCATCTTCTCCCATAACCCAGCCTTCCTCTTTCTCCATCCCTGCTCCTGTGCAATAGAATCTCACCTAATCCTTTATGGTGGCTCTCAGACCCTTCCAGAGCCAAGAAAACTTGATATCTTACAGGAAATAAATAAATAAATAAATAAAAAATCCAGCCATGTCACATGAAGGAGCTAAAATGGCTAAAGAAAGCATCTAAGAAATGTCAGGACCGGTGCAAAGCAGCAGCAGGAGTATGTGGCTGTGTGGCTGGGTCAGATCAGAATTTTTACACTTCAGGATTACTGGCTGTTCTGCTATTTGTGTTAATCTCCACACTGTTGTAATTAAGAAACACCCTTGTGTATTACAGAACAAGGAGACCCTGAGAAGGATGTACCACCTTCTGTTTGCTTACCAGATCCGGCCAATCAGTCATACAGAATGTCAATAGAAGGCAAACTTCCCAATCTAGACCAGAGTCACTGAACAGCTATTGCAGAAGCCTGCTGTTGAGTTTGGCAGGAGCATACCAGAAACAAAATGCTGAACTGAAAGCATATACCAAACAGCTCAGAGAAATCATTCAGAGTCTATTAATAATGTAGCAGGTAGGATCCAAACAAACATGTAGAGGGAATGACTTTACTACTTCTGCCACACAAAGGGAACTACCTTACTGATATGAAAAGCCTGCTAAAGAAAGAGTAGAGTGCAAAGCTTTCTGTCTTAATTCTCCAAGAGGGATAGGTTACAAATTTAAATGCTAAATTTAGATTTCATTGGAAAAAAAGAAAACCAACTCAACCACAAACCAAAATAACTGTAATTAAAGTTGAATATTTAGGGAGTAAAAGAAAATAATGACCAAGAGAAAAACGGTGCCACTGACTAATCCAAGAACATTTTAGATTTACAGTGAACTGCATTAGCAAGCAATACAGAATTAAGGCCTCAGTTTTCACCAGACATTTTAAGGCAGGATTTCCACTAGAAGTTGATGTAGAGAGTCGATAGTGATTACAAAACTGAATTCAAATGACATCTCAACAGAATTTGAGTTTTTGCTAAAACAGAAGAAATCCTTTTTACATGAAAAGTAGTTGAGGGGTTGGAGAAAAAGAGCTTGTTTTATTTGTCTTGTTACATCTTCTGCATCAGGTCAGATTTAATTTGTGATTTCAAGGGTATGGCCATCAAACGTTAGCTTTGCAGAAACTAAGTCCTCCTCAGGGGAAGGGCCGCAGCTGAGTAAGAGCCTGAGCGTCTGATCCAAAGGCAGTGGAAAGAAAGTTTCCAATGATCTGTGGAGATTTAGATCTCAGAACAGGAAGAAAGCAGAGTGTTTTTCTGAGTGTATGAAGAATTGAAGCCTTTTGGCCAACAGCAGGCACACACAGAGACTACCACAAAGCTCGTCGGGATGACTCATACATACATCACCGGTTCAGAGCAGGCATACAGACAATACTGAGTTCTTGGAAAAATGGGAAGAAGGAAAAAATGAGAGGGAAAAAACAACAGTAATTTTTTTTTTTTTTAACTTCCTGGAATCCAAGATCATCTGCACAGAAAATAAGGTTGGTTACTATAGTTTGGAAAATGATTGTTGTAATCTGCCTGCTGGTAATTCCCTGAAAAGAAAGAACAGGCTTTAGGCCAGGATGCTCTTATTTTCTTGCACAGGAGCCCTTAAGTCCTTTTGTCTTGCTGCAGGATACTTTTTTAAGACCTCAGCTTTCTCAGTGTTTGGAACATACCAGCAGTAAGAGAGCATTATCTGCAGGAGGAAGGCATCAGGGCACTAGGTTGTATCTCACTGGAGGACATCCTTCCCCAGCTAGGGAAGCAGCAGGGAGCTATGGGCCCAGGCTGGGTGCCTGAATCTGCTGTGCTTTAGTTACTCCTTCTGGCTAAAGAAGATAGATAGCATAGATTTAATGAGGGCCAGAGGAGGAACAAAAGGGGCTGTAACCTGCTCCTCCTGCTAGCTCCAACTTAGCAAAGCTACTGCTCTGTCACAATACAGTCTTACCTCATCTCAATGCAACTGAATCAGCCCTTGTAGGGCTGGGGAAGGGCAAATTAACTTTTTCACTGCTCTGCTGAAATGCTGGGGTCTGAACCCCAAGCCCCGAATTAAGGTTGACATATGGGTGATTCCCACAGCCCTTCATACAGAGGGGGTGAGTTTGCCTTATAGCTTCCCCCCAGGGTGCGGCCGGCCCTGCAGGGAGAGCCAGAAGGGAAATGAGCCCCAGGGGTCCTGCATTGAGTTGACAAAGGTCAGGTGTCTGCTTGGGGATAAAAGCTGGGACCACTGGCAGGGAGTCAGGAGTGTCTGTCTGTGGAGTGCACTCCACAGAGCTTCCTGGTTCAGGGCAGACCTCCTGACTCTCCCTGGAGCTGGGCCCCAGTCATCTTGGACCTTTGCAAACGAGGGCTAGGAGGGTGAGAGCTGCCATGTGGTCACCTTTATCTTATCTGTTCAACTTCCTGATCTGGCTGTTTCCCATTCCATCCATGGGAAGCCTTGGTTCTTTGTTTTTTCCACCTATTGTCAGTCGGTGATGTCTTTGTTGGGATCCTTGGGGGTAATGTCAATTGCATGTGAACTAATTGACTTGTTTCTATCCCCAGCGATCATTCATGGAATGTCCTTTTTGTATTCAATACAGTCCACTTATCGGTTCATCTTCCTGCTTGGTTGTGTCATTCCTGTTAGGCCTAGTCATTGGCAGAACATCTGCTGAGTAGCAATGCACTTCTGTGACACAAAAATCCCTGCTAGGATGATAGATATGTCCCACTATGTGTTCTTGTAGCAGAACTTCACATGCCTGTGCTTTCTAAAGGCACTCAAGATGTAGCGTGCACCGCACCAGACAACGCAGCCCTCTTAGGAAACACCAAAGGGATACCAGACAGGGATTTTTTTGTGTCCATATATTTGCAAAAAAAGACGGCCCAATCTGCGCTAGAAGCAAGTGGTGACCTACAAATCTGAAGTGAAATAGGATTCTACAGCACATCAGCAAAATGTTCCCAGGCACAGTTCTGGATAAGACTACACAGCTAGTGAAAATATTTTAACTGGATTTCCACAGCCGTTATAATTATGCTCAAAAACTGTTTGAAGAGAAACATGTGACATGGCACATGACTGTTCCAGTGACACGCTCTCTGCATGCTTGAATTGTCCTGACAGTACTGTAACAGCAAAGGCTGCTAAAATAGTTGTTTTTAAAAGAGGTACAGGAGGTAAGCTCAACCCAAGAGATGACTGTAGCTTTCAGTGGAACACCCATTCAGTGAGCTGAGCCTGGGACGTGTTGTGCTTTTGTAGTTCAAAGGGAGCGTCTCTCTGTACGTATTTGGCTTTTAACACCATCCCTCCATGTGATTAAAGAAAGCCACAAGAAAGAAGTTTCTACATTATTATCTCTTCCTGGAAAACAAACCTGACTGTTTCCCCGAAGTTTACTGGTACAGAATTATGCAGCTTTAAAGGCAGCCAGACCTTTTGGCTGCCCATCCACTTGCCTTCCTTACAGTTGTCATTACCTTGGTTTTACTTTACCTGAAACTTAACAATCCCTCACTCCCTTTCCTCCTAGGTTTCAGTAACTCTTCAAAAAGAAAATCAATAGCGTTCCTTTTATCCCAAGGTACAGCCTTTCAGATAATCACGTCACATTGTGCAGCAGCTGCTTGGAGCTTATGCAACATAAATAGCCCTTAGATGAAGAGTTTCCAGTAAAATAGCTGCCTTTTTCTAGCATTTCACTGTTTACTTTTAACATTGGCTTAGATCAACATTGTTTTTTTATCAAGTGACATGCTGGTGGCATGGCTAAGAAAATTCAGAAAGTTGTGGTTTTGTTTGTTGTTGCTTTTTTAAATAACTTCACCTTAGAGAGTCTAAATAAATGTCTTGCGAGTCAGTGGATTTCATTCCTGTCAAATGGTCACTGAACTAAAACAAAATAACCTCAAACTTCTCAGCAGAACTGCTGGTGTAATTTCAGTTTCTGTTTTGCTATTAACAGGCTTGTAAATGGGTTATAGTAATCCTACTTCTTTTTTAAGAAATCATGATAGATACATTAGAGGCCTCAGGAAACCTCCCTCCTCCATCCTCCAGAAATGTCAGGTTTGCAAGGAAGAGCTGGCATTGCAAAAATCCAGACATAACTTAACAAATTTCCTCAGTAGACAGGGCCAGAGCTTCACCTGCTGAAGATTCAGTGCAGTCTCTCCAGTGCAACTGGAGCTGTGAAGATGAGCAGCCTGAACCTTCTCTGAGGTTCATACATGGCATGAACTCAAAGAATTCAGCACTGAAAGTGAATGTGCTATGGCTGATAGTTCTCATAATCTAAATTACCTGAAATATCAACTGACCTCAGAGACAAGCCAGGTGGAGAAGTTCATTTGTGTATAAAACTTCTAAGGGGTTCAGAGTTTAACTGACACATGGAAAAGCTGCAAGTGGCATATCCTTAGAAATACAGTGGCAGTGCTGGGAGGAGAGGGTTGTGGGCCAAGGACTGCAGCAGGGCAAATCGCTGTGTTTGGTTTGCCTCGGGTCTTTTTTTAAAAGAAAATTTAGCTTTTTCAGACATTATATAATGTATATCTATATTTATGGTACAAATAGGGTGACGGCTTTGTGGTGAATTGTGGTACTATAAGATACGTGGAAGCAGCTGCCCCTCTGCTCTGTTCACATAACTGCCCCCTGCCTTGCCCATAAGATAAAAATCACCTTGCTAAGTATTTTTTTGTTCCCGCCATCAACCAACAAATGTAGACTGTTTCCTTAAGCTTTACTTGCTTCATCTGTTGTAGTCACAAAGTGAAGAGCAGAAATAGCAGCTGAAGACAGGAGTTTTCATCTGTAAAAGTTCCAAAGCTTTCTTTTAAGAGACTCATCTCATTTAGTAAGAATAATTGAATTTTAACACTGTCACAACACAGTTTGTGATTAAGCTATTTTGGTCAATCTTAAAAGATTTCTAACAGGAAATTGTTGTATCTTTCCTTTTCCCTCAGAAACTTTTGCTGTTGTGTAGAGGAAACCTGGCTTTATAAGCAGAGAGCTGAAAAACTCAAGAGGCCACCTTCCATACTGACAAAACTCTTTGCCATCATTCCCAGGCTAAAGAATGCTCACATTCAAGAACCTGTGCTCTAAAGAGTCCTGATGACAACTTCATGTACAAGGAGGGTCCCAAAACCCAGTGAAACTTGTCCTTAGTGGGACGTTTCAGGACTGCACAAACAGATTCACTTAATGCCAACAAAACCAAGGCCTGGTGAAAGCTTGGTTGCAGATTTTAGACATAGCTCTCTCACTTACAAACTCTACAGACCTGACAGAAAGGGCAAAACACATATTGATCTTGGTCAGAGAAGTGGCACGTGAGCTTTCCTTTCCTTTTACAATATAGTTGTGCTCTGTAGGAATGGTCCAGCTGAGGGAGTAGAGAAGCTCTGCTGCAGCTGTGTAATGACCTCTTTACAATCCTCTTTATTGCCTGTATGAAGGGTCAGTCCGCAGCTGGGTCAGCTTGGATTCCAAGATTTCTTCCTTCACAAACCTCCAAGGCCTGGTCTCCCCCCATTCCAGAGATGGTCTCCCCCCATTTCATACAACTGACTTTGTCCCAACTCCTTCCTGCGTGCAGCTCCTTCCCCTGCGAGCAGATACCGCTATCACGCTGGCACTGCTGCTGGGAGATAGCAGCTCTCAAACAGCAGCAGCTATGACTACACTGCCTGGGCTGCAGTTCTTTCCCTCCTTGCCTCTCTCCTTCCCTTTGGCAGCCACAGACATCCTGGATCTGTGTTTATTTCTGTTATGGTGCTGCTTGGCTGCCTAGGTAATAGCTGCTATTTTATTTGGCTTTCAACGTCTTCTATGGTAAGAAAGGACAGACCAGAAGCCAGTGTCCTGCAGGCTCAATCTGCCTCACAAGTGCCTTTACTATTGCAGTAATATTGGTGTACATCTAGAGAAACAAGGCTGTGCTCCAGATAGGGTGTCCAGGGGACGTATAGCCATTTCAACTCATTTTTGCCAAGCAGATGGGAGAAGGTTCAGGCACTAGGCTTGAGAACAAGAAAAAGAAACAGCAAACGTGTTCAGCCTCTGCACAGGCTGACTGTCTGATCTGATACCAGAAATACTCATAAAGCTAGAGGTACACGTAGCAGTAAGTCATTTAGTTAGGTGTCTGCTCATTCAGACCAGGATTACTCTACAAACCCCATGATCCATTACAGACAGAATAGCTTAATTGAAAACAATCTGGTGAGAGAATGATTTAGCTCAGAAGTATGTGGCTGATGAGCAGGAATTCCAGGTCCCAAAATAGCTCCATTAAAGCTCCGAGAACTAAATGGGCATTTCTCCCTGTCGATTTCTGCACAACACAGGGCTCTAAAGCCACCTCTGCTGGCAGCTTTCTAGAACTGTGATGATTGTTGAGAACAGATTGATACAAATACTGTTTTTCCTCAGAAAATCCAGGGGGATTTTGAAGCACATCCAGACATATGAAACTTTCCTTTAAGCAATAATCTCATTTCAAAGTCCTCACAGGCTGAGAATTCCTCCCTGTTCAGGAAACAAGTGCAGCATAGCAAGTAACAAAATTTATCCCAGTATTCTGCAGCCTAGTCTGGCTGGGGCAGAGCTGAAATGCGTTTAATGGAACCTTTTAAGATATGGATTCTAAGCTGAAGTCTTTAACCAGGACCTGAGTCCAGTTTTCTCTGGGCTGAGCTATTTTCAGCCCACATCCAAAATTCAGATCTCATTGAATGATTCAGTGCTTCAAAAGTCCAAGCATTTTGAGCATGTGCCACTTCTTTTGCCAATGTTCAAAAGAAGTTTACATTTGACTTACATTTTACTTTCTTCCTAGATTCATATTCCCCATTCTAACCACCACTTCCAGTTAACTTCCACACATTTCTGGAGATCTATATGTTCACTAGTTGAAGACATGAAACTCTGGATTTAAGCACCAGAACTAGTTCAGAAATGGAACAAGAGTTTGTTTTTTAACCAAAAAATGCTAGACAGGAAAAAGCCTATCTTCTGTGATGCTGACACAGTGCAGTGTGATGAAAAGTGGCAGAAGATAGTCTTGTTCTTCTCAGCTCATTCCCTAGCAGGTCTCTTCAATGCTGCATAAGAAATTAAGGGAAGTGGCAACAGCTAGAGTCACAGTCCACGTTTTAGCAATGGATAACAAGATTCAAAGGTGGATTACATGCTTATATGTTGAGTATAGGAAGAAAGAAAGAATTCAGTCCTTGTCAGAGGACAAAGCATTTCATTCAAGCCTTATTACCAGGAATATTCAGAAATGTACTGCTGCAATGTCTCAGTGTTGAGCCCATCAGAACTCATGCCACTCATCTATTTTGGAACAGGAAGTTACCTACCTCAGATTATGCTTCATGCACACATATCCTGTCTCCCGTGCACAGCCTTCAGCTGGGTGGCTGCTTAAACCACCCAGCAGCCATTCAGTCAAGCCTCCCACAAACAAATCCTCCTGATATAGTAAATAATCAGGGCAAATGGTCTGGAGGACATGAAAGAGCAACAAAAGAGTAATCAAAGAATTCAACATGACCAAAGGAAAATAATTCAATAGCACTGAGCTTAACTAGCTTGGGAAAATGTCCCCAGGGAATAATCAATGCTATCTAGTAGTTAACATTATTGGAAAAAGCAGCAGGAAGGATGCTAGAGAGAAGGGGAAATCCTGCTGCTGTGCCATAGACGAGTTGAACATCGTTTGTATTTTCACTCTAGGTTACACTCTGAGCCACGCACTCCTACTGACAAAAACATACACACCTTCAGTTAGTATCAAGATCCCATTAAGCCAAAAAACTGCACAGTCTAGTTCTCATAAATCACAAAATGAAATTACTCACATGGTAAACACTCCAATTTACATCTTCCTGGGTATGTTTAATATAGGTATTTATACTTAGATCTGACAGATCTGAATTTCTTAACTTGCTTATACTTCTTTTGGAAAAAGATATATTTATAACAGCTTTTTATAGAACACAGTCAATGAAGCTAATATACAGCACTTTTAGCTAACATATTTAAAAGGACACCGGTTTAATATTTTTAAGAGCAGGGGAAATACACATAGGTCTGGAGAAGTCAAAAAGAAATGTCTAAAGAGACTAATAACACACACAAAAAAAGGAAAATCTGGATTTAGAGTGTCTGCAGTGAACCTCAGAGCAAAAAGCTAGAGGGGATTAAAAGAGAGTAATATCCAGCTACAGTCAAAATAGGGGTGAGAAGGAAATAAGAAAGAAGGTGCAGAAAAAAATGAAAGTACACAGGTAAGGAAGAAGTGGCTTCCAGGAACATATCCAGTGTAAAGCTATTGTACTTATTTTACCTGTGCATTTTTACTAGATATAGTTTGGTCTGAGGTGAGAAGGAATCTGATAGTAGTTTGAAAATACTCAGTAAGATATCCTGTCTATGAACCCTGTGCAGCCTCCCATTCTTCTGCATTTATTTTAGTATAAACATTTTCTTATTGTTCTAAAAATGTTCTTTACTTGTTTTGTATAAAAGAGGAATGTATGCTGCAGAGTCCTAGAAGAAGGTTAACCTAACAGAAGTTTTCTGTCACTGGGGCCCAAACTTAAAAAGGCACAGACACTCAACAGCCCTAAGCCCGGCCTGTGACATTTAAAAGATTCTGATGAAGAAAATATTACTGAGTATGAGTCCAATTAAGTGGATTTCTGGAATGTTATGTTAAGATGCTCTGAACCATATCAGAAGACACTGTGTATACATCTAAGCAGGACTTTAAAGCACAATTTCAGACAGTAGCTGAGGTTAACGCAACGGCATCTGTTGAACATGCTCTGCAATTAAACAAGCAAGAGGTTGCCAAGAATCATACAGGTAGCAAAACATTTTCTTCTCCTTTTAGTCTTTTTCCAAGACAAACCTTCAAAACTGGGTGTGGCAAGAGCTCTGAGGTCCAGCTCTGAGCATAGAAAAGATTTTGGCACAAATATGACCATATGCTAGAAAGAACATGTGGCTCCAAATCCAGTTCCCAGTTGCCGGGTGGCCGCTCGGGAGGCAGCACCCTGCGGAGCTGGTGTGCCCCTGCAGCCCCGGGCGGTTCCCAGCACGGCACGGCTCCGGGCCCCAGCACG
>NW_008590602.1:680-894 GCF_000691845.1 Merops nubicus | reverse complement strand
TCCTGCTAGGCCTAGTAACTTGGCAAAACAGGGTCAGGATCAGGCTCAGTGGGGGTAACCAGCATCAGACATAGCACAGTGATGGCTGGTGAAATCCATGGTGATGAGGAAGGCCTAAGGTCAAACTGGTAAGCCAGCCCACAGGTCAAGGACTGGATCAACAGGCTCCATGATTAAACACAGGCAAGGCCGTGGCCCTGCTGGAGATAGGCAT
>NW_008590602.1:0-591 GCF_000691845.1 Merops nubicus | reverse complement strand
ACCAGCTCAGGCAGGGTCTGCAGGGTGCTTCTCAACAGGTTTGTACTTTCCCATAACTACTTGCCAGTTTTACTGTACAAGATTGTTCATGTGTATTCACTGAGACAAAGATCTAATTATCTTCAGGCACATGAGTTATCACACAAACATGGAAACGTTGCTATGAAGGAATCTCAAGTCCAACAGCCCAACTGAAGCAAGACTTGCAACATCAAATCAGGTGAACCGTGGCTTTGTGTAGGTAAGCCCTGGAAATCTCCAAGGATGGAGATGACACAGCCTGTCTGGTCACCTACTGCAGGCTGCATGAGCTCCTGGTGAGGATGTTTCCCTCATGTCCAGTCAAAACTTTCTAAGCCATCATTTTTGGTCACTGCCCCTTGGTACATCATCTGATGCCAGCAAGGAAAACATGGCTCTGTCATCTCTGCAGCTGCACGTTGTCATTGGAGCTTGCTCCCTCCTTGCTCATTGACCTGTAGTTTGTTAATCAAACTTTGATTGTTTAATTGTTTTCTTTTAATTGTTTTTCTTGCTTGCATTGAAACTCATTTTGCCTGCTTGAAGATTAACCAACAGAACTTGCTGTAA
>NW_008590601.1:0-528 GCF_000691845.1 Merops nubicus | reverse complement strand
CCTGGGGTCGTGGTGACCCGTTGGCCTTGGGTCCATCTGGGTCCATCTGGGTCCATCTGGGTCCCACCCCCCTTCCATCTGACCCCCAACCTCCTCCAGATGTTCCTCCAGCCCCGGTTGGCCAACGGGCCACGTGTTCCTCAGCCCTATGGCCACCCAGGTGTCTGTCCATAGGTCCGTCCAACCATCCATCCACCATCATCCATCACCCATCATCCATCATCATCCATCCATCATCCATCATCCATCATCCATCCATCATCCATCATCCATCCACCACCCATCCCACCATCTTCTCAACCCATCATCCACCATCTTGGGTGTCCATCCATCCATCCATCCATCCACCACCCATCCAACCATCTTCTCAACCAACCATCCACCATCTTGGGTGTCCCTCAACCCATCATCCACCATCTTTGGTGTCCATTCATCCATCCACCCAACCATCTTTTCAAACAACCATCCACCATCTTGGATCTCCTTCAACCCATCATCCAACATCTTGGGTGCCCCTCCATCCATTCA
>NW_008590600.1:0-11324 GCF_000691845.1 Merops nubicus | reverse complement strand
AGTGGTCCACCCATCAAACCCATGTATATGTCTTGGGTTTTGAGCAGCCTGTTTTCTGTAGTTGCTCCTGTAGCTACTTTTAATATGTGGAATGTTTAAAATGCAGTGCTATATCGTGTGCATGCCTACATGGAAGTTGATAAACTCAAGTTTCATAGGTTTGGAAGTAGAAAGAGATTGATAGAAAACTAAAAATTAAGAACATATGTAAAATCCTGAGACACTTTGTATAATGCTCCACTTGTGAAGTTGAAAAAATATTACATTATAATTCTGAAGGCAACTTTTTTACCATTCAGAGTGCTTGGGTGTTGTCTTTTTCATTTATTCTGTGATAACTGCACAGCAGGACTAATTGTTAAGAGAGTCACAGTCTGAATTCTAAATTCTCTAGGCTCTCTGTTTTTAATTCGTATTATTGTTTAGATTTTGTGGGATTTAGGTGGAAGTAAGCACAATAGAAGTCAAGCTGCAGTGTTGAGTACTTCAGCTTTTTTTCCCCATTTTCAGTACAAAAGAAAGTTAGAAATTATCATACAACATTCAGAAGCGTGCTGTGATAGAACTAGAATGTTAATGTTAATCATATCTTCTTTTCTTTCCTTTTTTAAGGCTTCACAAGGCTTGCAGCTCAGGCAGTATCTATTGTAATCAGCAAGTTACCTACAGTGATTGCATGTTTGCCTCCCCCAATTAAGTACTTCTTTTTTCTGGCTGAGAGAAAAATGTCAAGAAACTTTGCTGAATTGAAGAAAGCTGGTCTGCTTGTCTGGAACTTGATTGTAATTATATGTCGGATATTTGAGGATGGAAATACTGCAGAACTTTTAACAGGTGCAACACTTGACAGATGGAGCAAAGAAAAGCTCAGTTTAGTTCGTGTGTGCTTAGAGAGTATTGTGGGAAAACAGAAAAGTGGTCCCAAGCAAGTGACCCAGAAGGTTATACAAAGCATTGAGCAGCAAAGACCAAACTGGATTGAGACCCAGTTGCTAAAGGCAAGAAAATTGAGCATAGACTGGTAAGAATGTGGTATTTTTCAAATGTTGTTTGTCCTTTATTTTACTGGGTTATTGGCATGTTTATGGCTATTGTTCAGTTTAAAAGTATCCCAGATGAACAGGGATCCTACAGAAAATGGATTAGTTCTTAATGTTGATGTTTCATAGCATATTTTTGCAACTTAATTGCATGGTTGAAACTGTAAACCATGTTTTTTTCATCAGAACAGTGTCTTCATAGTTCTTAAAGATTTCACATTTTCAGGGTGATTCAGAAATGTTGAAAATTTATCTGGTGTATCCTTGACAATGTGAACAGGTACACTGACGAAAAGGAACCACAATATATTAATTAATCTTGCTCTGGTGATTAAGAGGGACTATGGAATGCTTTCAGTGTTCATCTGTGGTTAAAAAGTAAGCATACTTCATTTTAAAACATAACAGACCCTGAGGGCAAGTAGGATATATCAAAACAGGACAAGGAGAGTACCCTGCTGTGCCTTTCTGAGGAAATATCAACCTTCCCTGCAGATTTGACATTAAGGTCTGAGTGTTTTAAATCCTTATAATGATTTTTCAAGGAGCTGTGTACATGTCAATGTGTTCCTGGTCCAATCTGTTTTAATGTTGACATCGTCTACCGTTCTATAAAAATACTATTCATCAGCTCTCCAATATTAGATTTATTGGACTTACATGACTCACTGAATTAAATTGTTGACTCCTGAAAGTAAGATTGCTTTTATTTTTTCAATAAATATTCTTGAAGGTTGCAGTCGTTGCTACCCTGACAGTAATTGTCCATATAAACAAAGCACATAGTGATTGCAGGTTGGAATCACTGGCACCAGTGAACAGAGTTCCACGCGGTGCTCTAAGGGACTGTGTCCTCTTTATACAAGCAGTTAACATGAGTAGCACTCAGCAATTATGGTGTCCCATGAATACTCATTGACATTGACCTTTGTCATCTTTAAATTTCCACTTAATACTAATTTACAAGCTATAATCCAGTGATTAAAAGATTGAAGCCAGAGCCAGTGGCTGAAGGAGTCACAGAATTAAAAAGCCCTAATGATAACGTGTAAATTGATACTTAACAGAATGGCTCCACAATACAATTTTGATATCACTGAGACAATAGGTGTTTCTTAAAAAATGCAAATGTGAAGATAATGCTGTGGATAACCTCTAAAAACTAAGATGTCAGTATTTCCACTTTTGAAGCTGAGAATTGTGAATTAATATACTACTCTATTTTCCAACATACTGCAATAATTCTCTGTTATCTATCAGGTATCAGACTGTGGGAAATGAATGTGAGAAAATGTTTTCTGTATGTCTATAGTGTCAAAGTGAAAACTAATTTGTGACTAGTGCTCCTAATGCTAAGTTTAAGAAACTGAAGAATGCATTACCTGCTCCCCACGTAGGTAGTTACATGATGTATTTATGAACCTCAGTCCCCTAATTTAAGTGGGATTTCTGCAACAGGAGTCTAGCAGAAATGTGACTTTTCCATTTTATATTCAAAAATCATGAGTCTGCTTCTGGGGGGGATAAAAAAACTAGTTAATAAATAGCTGAGATATGCAATGTATAAAGAAATCATTATTATAAATGCAAGTTATAAAACTAATCTATTACAGCTGAAATTTAAATATCAATTAACATAAGTCGTGGTCACATAATCACTAAACTCAGAGCAGATATTTCAAGAGGAAACTTTTGATGCTTATGTGAGTTCTTTTAAATAAGAATGCTTATATTTGAAAATCTTAAGTTGATGTACAATTATGCTCTGTAGAGTTTTCTCATAATTAAAGGAGCTTGTAGGTGTCTGTATGCACATTCATTTGTATATATATATTTATGAATGGTTATAGACTTTCAATAGATGGAGTGTATAGAAGTAAATAAACCCCATAAATTGCAAAAAATTATTTGAGATTCACCTACACAGTTGTGGAAACATCTTCAAAGTGCACTGGGGTTTTGTAAGCAAAAGTCTTGCTTGATTTCATGTTGTGTTATTGTTATCAGGACTGCTAGCTACATAAAGAGTGTAAATATTATATAGGTTATTCTGTTGTGGCATACAAATTTAGCAGTTTTTAGGTAGATTAAAAAAAAAAAACCTTCAATGAAAGGCTCAGAAAGTGGCAGTTGTATGCATTGCCTGTCTGTGCACTGCCTGGAAACATTACTATTCATTAAAATAACCTTCACTTCGTGGTAGCTCCAGAGCTGTAAACAGCCACGTTAGATTCTGGAGAACAGGCACCCGAGAAGAAAAGAAATGTCTGTCTTTGCAAAGTAATTTGTCGAGTTGAAGATTATTGTTTTTCATCCTGGTGACCCTGACTTGGCTGGCTGGGTGCATATACAGATTAAGATGAATGCAGTTATTCCTTGGCTGAGGTCTGCCTCTTTCAGGGCACATTCTTCCTAATGACATGATTGATAGGCAGTCCCAAATCCAGAGAGGAACTCATTAATCATTGCACTGACTGAATCCAATCATCTGCTTCACCTGCACAGTGACGGGCAGGAAAGGATACAATTTGGGCACTGACACTGATACACTCCTTTGCCAGAGGTCCTCAACTTTTTCAATGTCAGTCGCTAAGAAGTTTGACAAGAAATTCAGGTTTTATCTCTAAGTGCCACTGAAGGATCAGCCTTAAGTGTGCTTTTGTTCTGGAGATCAATTTCTGTGAAGCTTTTCTGTAAAATACACCATAATAACAGAGTATCTCTTACCTCCATTCAGCAAAGAACAAAATTATAGTTTATATTTTGAAACTATTTGCTCTGTAGGACGTGCTGAAGCTGCATGTGGAAGCAATATCAGCTTTAATGTCCAGCAGCTGTGTAGCATTTCAGGGAGCCTGCAGGTCAAACATCAACTTTGGGCACAGCTAACTTTGTGATCACCACACACTTTCAACAGTGAGCAGCAGCTTATAGCTGACTGTACCAAAAAGTGTTGGGTTTTTTGTTTGTTTTTCTTCTAAGAAATTAAAATATTGCTTTCTGATCCAGAATGCTTCTTTGGTCTATTCTAAATTAATCCAGTAATGACTGTGGAAGGGATAATACACTCTGCTGGCCTTTCAAGTTCTTGATACGTCTGTGCCATGATGCTGATATAGATTAATCTGTGTTGCAGCTCTAATATTTGAGGAAAATAATTAGGTTTTGGTACTTTTTTACTTAGTTCTTTAATGCTGCTCAGTACTACACCAGCACAGAGCTGGTAGCTTACCTTTGTGAGTAGAGAGGTCAGTCTAACAATGGTCAGAGTTTGGAGTGCACAGTCTGAAGTCGTTTGCTCCTGTAACCTTCAGATTTCTTTTTTTTTGTAGCAGCTTCTGCAGAAATACTTTTAAGAAGAACACAGAGCAGCACAGGGCAAAAAGTGCAACAAGTGGCAAATAGGCACCTTTGAAATGGTTACCACCGTACCAGTGGGAAGAAAAAGACTTCAGTTTAAAACTTCTAACCTATACTTAGAGTAATGGCTACCTTTCTGACATGTTAATTATGCTTTAATATGTGCAGCGACAGGAAAAAAAAAGAATGTACAAAAGATCAAATGCAAATGGCATTTCTGGTAGCAAGGATACTTCTCTAGTGGAAAATAAAATAAAAAAAAAAATATTTGCTGCTTATAGGCCCGTAAAAAACGTTTTATGTGTTCATCTTTCAGGTTAAATATAATACACAGATGTTATTTAGCATTTATTATGTGTTTGTGTAAAGTCTTATGAGATGTACATACAGCAACAATTGTTTTATGCAAGCCAAATCATTATACTTTTTTTAACATGTAGCTTTAACTGAGCTTGTATTAATATTTTGATTTTTAGAAATGTAACTCGTGAATGTTTCTATCTTTTCTATATTCTACTGCCAAGCCTTCTAAATCCCAGTCCTCTAAATCCAAATCTTTTTCCTTTTTTTAACAGTCCTTTTAGTTTGATTTTGTATTAGTATTTCGAGTTTCAGAAATTTAACATAGAAATATTTGTATCTTCTCTATATTCTAGTGCCTCAGTCACAGTAGAAGGTGCAACGTTAGAGGAAGGAGGTATTGCACTTGGATTCACTGAGCAGAAAATAAACATGATGGTCCTGGATATCTGCCACAAACCAGGTGGCAGCGACTACCTGAGGCAAATTTATCACATCATCCGGCTCAATGAGGTAGGGAAACGGCCTTTTTACCGAGCAATTAGGTGTGTACTGGCCTGAGGCAGCGTCTGCTGGCAGCTAAGGGTTAGTCAAGGAGGTGATAATGCTTCTTAAAGTCAATATGAAATCCTATATTGCATTGTAATAGAATCCATTCGGCTTAGGCTTTTCTGCCTTTGTACCGAAAAGATTGCTTTGTGGGAAACAATGGAGATGTTATTTATGTACTTAAACAGGAGCATGGCTCATAAACCTCCTTCAGTTTCATACTGTAGACCACGGATACATTTGAGGAGTTTGAACACAGTTTAAAAAAAAAGAAGTTTAAGTATAAAGAAAGTCAGCAAGGCTTTTGAAAAATGGACTGTTACAGGAAGTAAAATTAGACGTGGTAAATCAGTTCTCCTGGTTTAACAAACAAACCAACCAACCCTCCAGCAGTAGAGAGGAAGTAAACGCATCCACATGAAAACCTTACTCTATTTAAGAACTCAGTTTGGTTAAAGTGCTGTTGAAATTGCAGTAAACAAATTCACATTTTGTTTGCTGCACGTGGAGTTTGGGCCACGTGAGAGAATTATCTCATTATTTCTAAGGCTGTCCTAAATGGCCCAGAGTTACCAAAAGCATCCTGATTTTCATACACTGAAATAAACATGGGCTGGCTTAAATTGTATGATAACACAGATCTACACGGCTTAATTAAGAAAGTTCTGTTTATTAGCTTCAATTGCTAAATTGCTGTTCCTTGAATGCATAAGCAGGTGCTGTGGAGATCATGGCGAGTGTACAGAAGTGTTTGTAATAAAATGCAAAATAATGCAAATATAGGCATAGGCCAAGATTGGCCTTAAAAAAAAAATACAGAAAAAAAGGAAAGAAGAAACAGATTAGGCAGCTCTGTGTGTATGAAGGGGATAGAGAGCAGCCCAGTACTGGCACTGTGTGAAAATCAGATCAACTGTTTAGTCCCTAAGTACAGGCTTAAAAGCAACCTGTATGCATCTGCATTTAGAAGCTTGAGAAGCAATGTAAGCATGTAGGTAGAGATGGCAGCCTAATATTAATACAATACAGAATCTTTTCAAGTTTCATCTCAAACAATTAAATGGTTCTGGAAGTGAAGTGAAAATTATTACTGTAACACCATTCAAACAAAACCTTTTCACCTGGAGCACGTTCAGGAATACTCTTAAGTGTAGCAGAGTGAGGAAAAGATGATGAGCAAGACCTCCAAAAATAGCATCTAATGCAGGAGTTGGGGCAGTCACTGAGGGGCTGAATGTGCAGGCTGGAGTTTTTATTCGGGTGGGGGAATTAGGTCTGCACCTCCCACATATTGGGTCTGCTAACTCCCCAAATCACTAGGCCATTAGCTGCCTGCGTGGAGCTCCGTCCTTTTCCCCTGTTGGAGTTGTTTCACCTGGTGGAAATTGCTGTAAAAATCCATTCTATAACTTCTGGGGTCAAAAATAGAATGATACTCTAGCTGCAAGGGGTGGAATGCCCACATCGGGTTCTGGAGACCCCGATCCAAGATCTGGCTCCTGTGAGTATTTGGTTATTTATACAAAGTGGAGCAGCTCCAAAAGGAGGTAAGAGGCTGAGAGAATTAGGTGGAAGAGGGACTTTAGCCTGACTTCCCACATCCCAGGTGTCTCTCCTTGAATTTCTGCAGCTAGTAAGGGCTTTGTTAAATATAGAACATTTCTCAGTGGAAAAAACTGTCTTGTTTTTTTTCTTAAAAAGAAAAAAAAATCCTGACCAGCTTGACTCACAGAAGGACTTAACAGTGTTATTTTAAATTGCATTTGAAACCATTACAAAACATTTAGCTTGGTATTACAAGAATGCATTTTCGATATTATTTTTCACATCTTAGATTATGTTTAATGTGCCAGACTGTGAAGAATTGATTGGAGGTCCATCGTTTTGTTTGGAGACTCTTTGGACTGTCAAGGGACCCTATTCTTAAAATTAGTTTGGAGATCTTTATGCTACTCTGCCTAATAATTGTGTGTGAATAGAGAAAAAAGTGATGAGGCAGAAAATTGTTGTCCTCAATTTTCTTTAGAAAAGTGGCTGAAAAGGGATATAGATTCTTGGAAGCTGTATTTGGAAACAGAGCTATGATGTTATCAAGAGCTGTAGTAGATAATGTTGAACTCAAAACAGTTTACAGTGCTTCATGTATTTATAAAAGAAGAATAGTCATTTTTAAAAGCATTCTTGACTAATGGCTTCCAAGGAGGAAGCAACTCTCAGGCTCAATAATAATCCATCTATTTGGCTTCATGCCTAGTCAATGATCATGAGGATATAGGTCAGATGTTTACAAAGGTGATTTCATTTCTATCTACTTCCAGATTTTTTAAACATGACCCTTTCAGAGTCTATGAAATGTACCATAGTAAAGGAGTTCTGAAACTCTTAAACTATGTGTTTGCCATTGTTGACTAGGACAGAATACGCCTGTGCTGGGAGGCGAGCTGTGTACAACTGAAAATGTTTGAACCCTCTCAAGCATGGGTGGAAATTTCCAATAACTGTACAAAAAAAAAACCAAAAAACCCCAAAAACAACAGAATCTGTTTCTGCTGGTTCTGTGACACCTGGAGTGCTGGGTTGCTTCAGAGCTGTCTACAGATCTTAATAAAATGGGTGCATGGAAGGCAGTACATTTATGAAAAATTGGCAAATGTGTAGAAATGGCTTTTAAATAACCCCCTTCAACACGACTTTAAGATCTTTGTTATGGCTTGCAGTCCTTAATGAAAAGGGAAAAAAAAACCCCAAACCAGGCATTTTGTAGGCTGAGAGAATGTAGGTAAGAGACTTAGGGTGTGTTTCCACAGCTGGGTTTTGCTGTTGTCTTAAACAAAAAAAAGCTCTGATATTTTTTTTTTTCTTCTTTTTTCAGTTGATTTTCTGATTGTCTTTGGCTATCCTGACAGTGGGCTGCAACTGGCAGAGAGAGGCAGTCCTGTTCTTTCCCTTGCCCTCGTGCTTTCCCACTCCCAGGCCCTTTGTGCTGGTACTAGAAATCATGTGGCTTGTTTATCTGGCTGAAACCTTTCTTTTTTCTGGCTGATTTCACAACATATGCTAGTGCCAACACAAGGGAGAAACAGCTACAGTCTATGTGTGTTGGGAGGGAACTTGTGCCTTTCAGGCCAGACCACAGTTGGATTAATTTAAACTGATGATGAAATTATTCTTTTTAGAAAGACCCACTGAGGAGCACAGGGTGCCTTGGCAGGTAGTTTACATGTTCCCTCACCTGCACCTGAAGATTTTTAATATCTCAGTAGTACTGCAGTGTAACAGGAGCATTTGCATCCACCCACCTTAATGAAGACTCACCTTGAGTACTTGCTCAATGTTATGGCAATCTTATCATTATGGACTTCATTTTAATAACAATAAACTGTTTAATCACAGGAGTCCTTCCAGAAAATAGATCTGTAAGTGTTTCATTATCCAGCTCTTTGTAAAATGGTTCTATTTAATCAAAACACGTTATTGGCATGCAATGATGATTTATTTACATAGTAGTTTAAGAAGTGAAAACAGAGAATATTGTGGCCAAAATAATCATGCGTCTGTTGCAGTATAGTTTCTGAAATTGCCATGTAAATCATAAATGACTTTTAGTCTTTGCATGCTTAAACAATTGGAAATAGCTTTGAAGAGTGGGAGAGTATTTATTTCCTGTGCTTAAACAACTGGCTTAAACATGTTTGTCAGTTAATTTGTAGTCATGCAGTAACCATTTAATGCTGTTCAAAAAAATAACTTTATATATTTGCGCATAGTTCATTATGTAAAATAAATCATGTGATAGCCATCTTAGATTAGAGCAGGTCATGGAAAACATTTGGTTTTCACTTGAATGGGTTGCCCAGGGAGGGGGTTGAGGCCCCATCCCTGGGGGTCTTTAAGGCCAGGCTGGAGGAGGCTCTGGGCAGCCTGATCTAGTGGGAGGTGTCCCTGCTCATGGCAGAGGGGTTGGAACTGGGGGATCCTTGTGGTCCCTTCCAACCCTGACAGATTCTGATCTGTTTTAGCAGAGGACTTTAGAGCCCTAATGGCTCAATGGTTGGACTTGATGATCTTAAAGGTCCCTTCCAACCTAAATGATTCTATGATATACCTAACATACATACACACAGAGGCATCCATTCTCATTTTATATATATAATTTGTTGACAGTTGCAGAACACTGGCTTGGATTTTTCTGAGTTGCTCCAGTTGGATTGATATCCCTGGTGGCTGTTTATTGCTTCTTGTAAAATGGTGTTAATCCACAAAGTTTCTACTTTGTAAGCAATTACTTATTTCCTCTAATATGAGGCACTTCTCTTAAGCACACTGTGAAGTTATACTTCAAATCTAGCAGATTTCACTTAGAAATCTAGGTGGCATATGCTGTTTTGTGGTTGTCTTTTCTTCTAAAAGGAGTATTTGAAAGAGCAGCTGTCTCGTGAGAATGCTTCTGAAGATGATGATACCTCCAGTCAACACCTGCCTTTGACACTGAAGGGCAAAGAAGAGCAGCCTGTCTTCAACCCCTTCCAGGTGTACCAGCAGTCCTGTGAAAAGGTGTTCAATCAGGTCTGTGAAAAGCTGAGACCTTGGTCATAGTATAATTTTTACTTGTCGATCTCACTCTGGTCATGATAATGACTGAAACTGAAATTACAAAACCGGAGTTAATTACCTGGGTTCACATTTGATGAAGTGCAAAGGAATATTATTACTTGGGAATCTAATGAGGGCACCCTCTAGAATAGCATGATGTTCAAAAAGCCATTATTGTCCTTTTCTTTTATCAGAGTTATTGCATGTAAGACCAATTTGCATTTACTTAGACTTTCTGTGTTGGGTCAGCAGAGGGAAGGGAAGCCCATTAGTGGGGATGACATTTATTACATCTGTGTAATGGTATCTGGGGCTGGGCTTCGTCCTCTGAAAAGTCATGGCAAAACTCCAAGTGCACATTTAGAATCTTCCTGATGAATCTTTCACAGAAATATTGAACACTAAGGTAAAGGATGCTTGGAAATATAGGTTTATCAGAACAGTGGGAATAATCAGGTGAGGAAAAAAAACACAAAAATTTGAAGCGTTCATTTCTCTGTTTCATGTTAAGCCATGTTAGTAATTTGTAGAGGATTATAATTTACTTATAGAAATAATTTCTGATATTGTAAGAGTAAAAGAAGATAGATCTAGTTGCCTGAATCTCTGCTGGAGACCTATGTGATCAGCTCCTTACACAAAAATGGTCTATAGTTGCTGATACCACTTGGACACTTAAAAAAAGTCTTACACCATCGTTTTCCAGTCTCCTGAATCCATCACCTGCACTTTTGAGTCTACCTCTTAGTTCCAAATATTTAAAAGAAATGGTATTACTTGAGCAAGGAATTCACTTTACAGACTTGTGGTAAAGACATCCTTTTTCCATACAGCCCTGCTTTTAAGTAGTACAGTCTCCTTTCCCAGTTCTGAGTGTTTTGGACTATTTCAGCAGTTATACTGCTGTAAAATATTACCCGTTTGTGGTTTTTGGTTTGGCTGGTGGTTTTTTCCCCCTTACTTAGTGACTGTTTAATCATTGTCACGTTGCAATAAAAGTGTTAATATCCTGAAAAAGGAGATTAATACCTATTTCACAAGGCTTCTGACTCCAGAGCAACATTCTTTACAAATATCTCTTTTTTCTTCCACTAGTCCCTCTATGTAGATCTAAAACTGATAGAATTCAGGGCACTACAGAATCACTCCAATTTGAAATGCAGAAAATAGTTTACCATGCCTCAATTCTCAGTTCATTAATAGTGGTAGAGTAAGACCTTCAAGTAGTGACAACTCAGGGCAGAATTCTTCTGCTACATGACAGGTTTACAGAGCTCTATTAATCCACAGATGACAAGGGATAGTTCGTACAAAATTGCTTTGGATTTTGTAAACTTTTGGCATAAAGTCTATTATCTGAATATGGAAAAGTGTTTTAGAGTTAAAAGACAAAAAGAGTAGATTATCAGCATTAAAGCACCATGGGCCAGGTCTGTTGTTGACAATGACAGACTTCTTCCATTATTATTATTATTAATAGTA
>NW_008590599.1:0-243 GCF_000691845.1 Merops nubicus | reverse complement strand
TTCGGGTCATTTTGGGGGATCTTTGGGGCATTTTGGGTTTTTTTTGGGTCATTTTGGGGGTGGGGATCACTGGGAGGATTTTTGGGGTGGTTTTGGGGATTTTTTGGGGAGAATTTGGGTCATTTTGGGTGAATTTCTGTCCATTTCCCCCCATCTCGACCTCCCGCGGGGGCAAATTCGGGGCAAATTTGGGCAGATTTGGGGCAAATTTGGGCCGATTCGGATCCGGTTCGAGGCGGATTC
>NW_008590598.1:4166-5610 GCF_000691845.1 Merops nubicus | reverse complement strand
CCGACTTCCCCCAACAACTGGGTGTTGTCGGGCAGTCAGCACGGCGATGGGTTGCCGCCGTTAAAGCCGAGGGAAGCCTCCACTCTCCGCTTGCAATGAGGCTTCAAAGGCAAAGCTGCTGCGTTTTCTTCCCCCATAGGAAGCTGTCAACTTCTGATCAAAGTGAAAATGTTCACTTGGTGAGAAGGACGGAGAAGAGCAGAAGTTTATGCCTTGGTTCTGTGTGTTACCCGTAAGGTGGGCAGCACATCTCTCTGTGTCTGGCAGCAGCTTTTATAAGCTCCTATCACGTTACTGCACGCTCCTAGATGCTTTCATCATTAAAAAAGAAAAAAATAACCCCTCTCTCCACTGTGCTGAAGGCTGGGTGCTGTTTGCCACCCAGCCCTCTGGCTTTTCCTTCCATCCCTGGGCACTGCATGTCCCCTCACTGGGCCCCGGTGGTACTGGCTTTGCAAGGAGCCCCGCTTCACTTTCCTCACCCATTTCAAGCGCCGGGTGCCACAGCTGCACCCTGCTGGGTGTAAGGACCACAGGCCAAAGGATAGAGATGAGCAGGAGCTTTGCCAGGCGGGAGCCAGTGGCAGGCATTTCCAGAGGCCCAGCAGCCTCGCGGGCACGGCGAGAGCGATGACGGTGTGGTGCTGAAGGCCTAAACGCCTCTCTCCTGGCCGCTGGGCCACAGGGCTGTTGTTCCCTGACGGCAGGCCCAGGCCTCCACCCGCTTTCCAAGGCCGCCTGGCCAAAACCCTGAGCATGGAACAGCGTGACGTCCCATCAACAGGGTGCCTGGTGCCCAGGAGGGGCCCTGGCCTCCGGGTGCTCCACGCGCACGGCAGATGCTGGGGGCTTCCCTCGGCAGGACTGCAGTGACGTTATGGAGCGCTGGGGAGATCAGCCTGGCACCCTGGCACCCTCCTCAGGTGGTCAGCCCTGCTGAGGAGCGGTACCAGCTGCTTAGTTTTCAAGTGCATATTTTGTGAGCTTTGAAACTGGAGGCATTTGAGACTTGCTTGATATTTTGCCTTTGAAAGGGCACTCACAAAAAGCCGTGCTCCTCGCCAACACCACCGCTCAGAGGGGGGAAAAAATACTTCATTGAAACCCATCGGTCTGCGTACGCCCGTGTGTGCTCTGCGTGCACATGCCCCGAGAGTCAAAGTCAAAGGCACAGGGTGGTTTGTGTCGGCACTGGGCTTAGCTCTGCTCTCCCCGAATAAGATAAATGTAAGTGATGAAGAACTCCTGGGGCTGGCTGAACTCATTTTGTATTCAACACCGCCCAGCCCTTTTCTCTTCTCTTTCTCCCTCTCTTTGTATGTTCAAGCCTACTTGAGTTTCTTTTTTTCTTTTGTAGAAGTTGGTTCTTTTGAAGCGGTTCGAGGCACGCCCTGCCGCAAAGGGAACTTCACGGGAGTCGGAAACACAGGCACACCGGCCTGAA
>NW_008590598.1:333-4135 GCF_000691845.1 Merops nubicus | reverse complement strand
AGGAATGTAGGAAGCCTTGAAAATGAATCTGCTCGCTAAGAAAGTGTCAAAGCTTTCAGAAGAAAACAAACTGAAGTTATCCCCCTATCTTTATGCAGATTTCTCCCCGCTCCTCCATTCCCCACCGAGTCTGGTTAAGGGCCGAGGCAGCAGCTCGGGGTCAGGCATGTATTAGTGTTACAGAAAGATGGCTCACAAAAGGGGGAGAGAACAGGCTTGCAAAAAGCCTCCTCCATCATTACAGCCAGAGACATTTTCAAAGCACACAAAGCACGTGGGTCAGCCCTCAGCTTAATTGTACTCAACGGTCTTAATTGCTCAGTCAATCCCATTTCAAGATCGGCTGGCTCCTCTGCAGGCATCACCACCCGTTAGGAAGTATTTTGTGCCTCCTCTTCCCTCGTCCCACTTTCTCCCGTTTCCTCCCTTCCTTTTCAAAAGCAGGGGGGAACCCTCTCCGTGCTTCCTGTGGCTTCTGATCTGGTCTTCAGGCAGTTAAACACACGAGTGGATAGAGACAAAGTTGTCAGTGTTGCTCACCGAGGTCAGGTAATCCTTGCTGAACCCCAACTGCAACCTGCCCAGGCCCCCAGCAAGTGGAGGACGTGGGGATTCCTGCCCACCCGGTGACTGATCTGCACTTGGAATGGCCAGCCCCAGCTAGAAGTTACAACAAACACATAAAAGCAAGGCACGGCCTAATCATTTTCAGTCTCATCCACTGCATCATCAGAATAGTCACCCAAAGGAAGTGTTCATATCTACATTATTCAGAGCAAGTGAGCCTAAAGCAGAGGAGGGTCTGCCAGCAAGTCTTTCTTAGACTCCTCTGGCCAGTGTCTGATGCTTTACTGTCAAAGGTGCTTTAAACAGGTTAGAAATGACGACTGGGAGGAACACGAAAGCCGAGGTACCTGGGACATCACTACAGACTCCAGTGTTGGTGAAACCTGCCCCTTTGCACTCGAGAGCAGTCGGGACCCCGCTGAAGCAGACGTGCCCTCATTTCTGCAGAGCAGACTGCCTGGGCTCTCCGCTGGGTACAGTCAGTTCTAGCAGGAGTGCTCCCACCGCCTTCCTCCCAGAGGAATGCAAAGCACTGGTACAACAATACTCGCCTGCCTCCTGGGGCCATTGTGAGGCATAACGAATTCAGCTTTGTCATATGTTTGGAAATCTTATCTGTAGAACTTATACCTATGTGCACTTTGCCTTCTTCTTTAAATGGATAGATCTGTTACTGAGAATTTAATTTGTACTCGTATTTTAAAAATATAAAGCTTCATATTCAAGAAAGTATCACTAATAATAATGATTTTTCTTCAGTCACTTTGTTTTAAACACTGTCTTGTTTTTGCATTACAGCTCGGCAAGGAGTTTTCACTAAAATTTCTACATGCCTTCAGCAAAGTCTTGGAGAGATGAGGCACCTCTCCGCCGTGGGATGCTTTCAACAACAGGCTTCCACAACACCAAACCCAAACCATCAAGGACCACCACAGAAGGGTCTGTGGGACTGTTGCTACAGTCCCATAAGTACTGCCATGGCCCCAGACAATCAGAGGACCCGGTCTGGAAGGCAGCAAGCAGCTTCCTCCTGTCCTAAGCCTCGAAAATCTGACTGCAGAGGTGCAGGGGTCTGCATTTGCTTGGCTACTGCTTCAGACAGGACTGTAACTCGGAGAGCTGGCAGTAGCTCAGACCGGCAGCTTTTGGATTAGGATCTGCATTGCCAAGTACATCCCAGAGCTAAGCTCTTGGAGGAAGAAGAGCTAATGACTTAATAATTACACCCCGCACAGAACTGGATGCTTTCCCTTGCTGCACAAGACTGCTTTAATGCAATGGAAATACTAGTATATCAGACCCAGGGGATCTGTTTGTGTCAGAGGCTTTACACCTCCTCCATTCCCGAGTTCCTCATCTCTTTAACTGCATTGTTATTCCAGGTGTAGTTTGTTTGCCCTTTGCAGTAGGAACAATTCTGCTGGGCCTGAGCATACCTCACATGCACCACCCACAGGTCCATCACTTTAGTCACTCTTGAAATGAGCAAGAACTGAATGCTAATAGCTGTCCCTGCTTCAGACACTGCATATGAGAAAGTGCTTTAAAAACAATTGTCCAGCATACTTTCCTCCGGCTGTTGCTTAATAAGTTTTACTGAAATCAACCAAGAAAACAACCAGTGCCATCAAGAGTTTTACAGCATAAAAACAACACTTCATCTGCTGTAAGACTGGAGAACTACTATCCATCCATCCACCCACCCAACCATCCATCCAGACAATATATTTCTTTCAAATCACATCTGGTCACCTCCACTTGCTCTCAGCATCTCTCACACAAGAGCCCAGGGAGTTAAAGTACTCCAGATTTTCTAGGGAGATACTAGACTATTTTTGACTGCTCACCACAGCATTCCCTCCTTCACTGCCACTTTAGCCATTGCAAAGTTAAAAAGTTTTGCTCTGGGAAAAGATTCTAGTCATAGGCTTGAAGTATAAGCTAAAAAAATTAGCTTGCAGACTCTCTATGGCAAAGCAAAACCATATTTCAGTGGACGAGTTGGAAAAAATAACAGTTACCAGATTTTTCCTTTTTTCCTCTCCTTTGCATGTCATCTGAAACAGTCACTGTTGCCTCTCAACAACAGCATTGCTAGAGCAGTAACCTAAGAGTGTGAAGGGGTGCCTTCAATCCTACCGGGCCTTCGATACACTGTTCCCACATCCATCACCCACAAAGCTCTTGGCGATCAGACAGCCCTGTGCCTGACAGAGGTTTCTTAGTAGTGGAAATGCCAGCCTGGAATTCAAACCTTTGCAGGATTCTCAAGGAGAGAAAGTCTCTAAAATGCAAAGAGTAAATATTTCCAGTCACAAAAGACAAAATAATGCAGAGAACAGTGGCCCCTCTAAGAGGAGAATAGCAAGCAAATGGACCCAGGCTGATGCTGATCAGCACTTCACATCAGTCCAGCAGAGCAGAGGATATCTCCCCACAAAAGAAACACTTGTCAGCCAAGAAAAAAAAAAAAAACTACTTTGCCATCCATGGGAAATCCTCCCATTTAATCCCTGACAGCAAAGAGCGTGGGGGCTTCTAGGAACAACTGATTTCCAACACAGCACCAACACAACTTCCAGGAACTACCCCTGTGAAAATCTGTGAAAACAAACCCTTCTGAAGACATCTTAATCTGGGCTACTACCTCATGAATTAGGATGTCTTAAGAATTTTAAAATACTTATTTAAAAAGTAGAACCAGGATAATAATAATTATTTTTTTTAATCATTATTTCTACATGAGGTTAAGACACATACAGCACAGAAAGATTTAAAAATGCTCTTAAACTAATCCTGTCTATGACAAAAATTAGGCATTTCAAGATGCTTAAGCTTTAAGGGCATCTCAAAATGCTGAGCCATGCAGAAGACTCTTTCTGCTGTCTCTGGTTGTGTCAAGAGACAGTGATGCTCAGTTGCAGTCCTGTAGCTCTTGGGAAGCAGTTCTTGTGTAGCAGTAGGCTTGCAAAATCCTGCCTATGGCAAGATCTGTACCTCTGGCATACCCCCGAGCTGTAGATCTGATTACTCCAGAGCTGGAGGGAGACTTGCTATAGTTTGGAAGCATTTCTGTTTTCCAGGCAAGCAGGATGTTTTGACCTCTAAAAAAGTTTTAGGAATTCCAACAGGTGAAGCCTCATATTTGTCATATGCCAAGAGCTACACTGGTGCAGGAGGTGAGGCTAGACACAACTGATGGCCTGCAGAGGCCAGGCACTTGTAAGCTTTCATC
>NW_008590598.1:0-238 GCF_000691845.1 Merops nubicus | reverse complement strand
GCGGGAGGGTGGGCAGGGGCCCCCACTATCCCCCCCTGCCTCCTTTGTGAGCACAACCCCCCACCTCCTGCTCCAGTGCAGCCACGCGCCCACACCACGAGAAATCGTTCTCGCTGCAGGCCTGCTGTGCATTTGCAGCCCCGTGAGAGCAAGAGCAGACACCGCCTTGCCATGAAGGCAGCACACAAACCACGTCCAGCAAGAGCTGCTTTGCCAAACCAAACCCGGGTGTCTCCAA
>NW_008590597.1:6093-7666 GCF_000691845.1 Merops nubicus | reverse complement strand
GCTGCTCTGTACTTTGAGGGTGTTTTGGGTGGCTACAGGACATTTGGGCACCGAAATTTGCAGCTTCTGGGTGGCAGGTGAGCTCTTGAAGGGGTGTCCTGGTTTTGCAGGAGGCTGACGTGCTGCAGAAGCTCAATGAGCCCCGTGGCTGCTGCAGCTCTGAGCTGGGGCACTGCCCTGTTGTTGTGGTGCCCAGTTGTTGGTGTGCCAGCCCCTCCTGGCTCAGGGCTCCCGACCTGCCAGCCTGCAGCTCAGTGCTTCCTAAACAACCCTTTTGGAATGAGCCACAGGGTCACAGACTGGTTTGGGCTGGAAGGGACCAGTACAGGTCACCTTGTCCAACCCCCTGCAGGGACAGGGACATCTGCAGCTAGAGCAGGGTGCTCAGAGCTCCATCCAACCTCCCCTGGGATGGTGCCAGGGATGGGGCAGCGACCACCTCTCTGGGCAGCCTGGGACAGGGGCTCAGCACCCTCAGCATCACAAATTTCTTCCTTCTCTCTACCCAAAATCTCCCTCTTTTAGATTAAAACCATCCCCCCTTGTCCTGTCACATCAGGCCCTGCTCAAGAGTCCATCCCCAGCTTTCTGACAGGCCCCTGGCAGTCCTGGCAGGCCCCCAGAAGGTCTCCCTGGTGCCTTCTCTTCCCCATGCTGAACAGCCCCTTCCTCTTCAGGAGCTTGTGTTTGCTTTTCCAAACATCTCCAAGGAAGGAGTGTCTGTACATTGGATTGTGCATGTGCTTTTGGACTGGGTGATCCCAGAGATCTTCTCCAGTCTGAATGACTGGATGTTCTCTGCTCCCTGTGCCCCGGGCAGCCCGGCTGGGTTGCTCTGAGCCTGGATTCCAGCTTTTCACCCCTTGTCACCACGGGCCAGGACACGTGGGCTCTGGCAGGGGGCAAAGCACGCTGCAGGAGTGAGACATCAGCTCTTGCTGGGAGGCCCCACGTTCGTGGGGGGGTGTGGGGAGCCTGCACCCCGAGGTGTGGGGCTGCCAGGTCCCGTGGGGCTGCCAGGTCCCGTGGGGCTGTGGGCTGCTGCAGACGTTGGGGTCGACAGCTCTGTGCTGCCTTGGTGGCCAGCTGAGAGGGGAGCTCTTTATCTTCACACAGCACCGGGCTCTCCTTGTGCCTGCTGCAAATCAACGGCCATTTCTTCCCTGGCCTGAGCAGCTCAGAGCCCTAAAACTCCTCCTGCTGTGGCTGTTGAGGTGTCTTCATGCTTATTGTGTGGAAGGTGCCAGGCGAGAGGCCTTGGGCTGCTTGTGCTCTTTCCTCTTCCTCCTCCAGGAAAACTAACACCCAAAAATCCACCCGATTGTCCCGGAGCAAACCCAAGGAGCTGTCCTGTGATGTGTCTTGTGAGCCTGTGTGGCTTCCCTCAAGTCTTCTGACCAGCAAAGCAGGAGAAAGGGGCTTTTTGGGGCTGACTTCTAGAAATCCCCTTTATGTAAAGCATCTGTGGTGGCAAACCCTTTCTTCAGTTGGTGCTGGGTGATCAGGGGGCACTTTTAATCTAGTGAATGAAAGGCTGGGAGCTGTTGCTTCTGGAGCCAGGCTTTTCCAGCCC
>NW_008590597.1:1832-5936 GCF_000691845.1 Merops nubicus | reverse complement strand
GCAGACCTGGGCTGTGTCTGTCCCTTGACACTCAGTGTCAGCCTCGTGTGTGGAGGCTCCAGGGAGACCCGGGGTGCTGTGGGGTTCTCTCACCAGAGCAGCGTGTGGCCTGGCTGGAGGGTGCTGGAGCTGAGCGTGGGGTGTCCTCTCCCCAGGGCCTTCTGTGAGGACGTGTCGAGGAGCAGCAAAAGAACCCAAACAAGCCCTAAACAACTCAGGTCTTTGTGCTGGGCTGGCGTTGGTGCCTTTCCAGGCTCCTCCTAAACCATCCATTGTTCCAGCCCGGCGTGGCCGTGTGGCCTTGACCTCGTGCAGGCAGGACCCCGGCGTGGTGGGGCAGGAAGGGGCCTCTGGAGCTCATCTCATCCCCCCCCTGCTCCAGCAGCTGACCCAGGGCAGGGTGCCCGGGGTCCAGAAGAGCCTGGAAGGTCTGGTGCTGGGGGCAGAGGCGGTGAGGGCCGGGGCTGGCTCCACGGGGTGGCAGCAGGGTGCCCTGTGGCAAGGGCCATCCTCTGAGTCACTCCCACGTGTCACCCGGCCGACCCCGCTGGGTTTGCTTCCTCTCTTCCCCGTGGCTGTGATGGGGGAAGCTGGGCTGGGTGGAAGCTGAGGAGGGGACCCTGAGGAGGGGACCAGGAGCAGGATGGCATCTCGCCCGTGCCAGCGCTGGGTGCACTGGCAGCCCTTGGGTATGTACCTGCTGCTGGGGGCGCCCGGGGGGTGCCCCTGGCCTTGCCCGGGGGGTGCCCCTGGCCTGGATCTGTAGAGTCACTGAGGTTGGAAGAGACCTCTGGGATCCTCAAGTCCAGCCTGGTGGGAAGGAAGCTGCCTGGTGAAGTGTTGTAGGGAATGAACAGCCTAGATGAGGGTGAGAACAGGCCTCTGGGGTGTCTTGGTGTGCAGGTACAGCCTGGAGAGGCCTCACCCGTGGAGGGGGCATTCTGTAAGGAAAAGGGGCTTAGAGCTCTCTCTCCAGGGATGTCAGGAGGTGGGAGAGAAGCAAGTGCTGACTTATCACCTTCTGTGTCCTTCTGGTGCTGCCGGGCACTGCCTGGGCTCTGCTGCGACGGGAGGAGCTGAGCTCCTGGGCTTGGGATTTTCTAAGCTGGGGAGTGGACCAGGAGGAGCAGGGGGTGGCATCCTTCCAGTTTTTGGCTAGGGATCACTGGCTGCTGGGCTGGCAGGGCCCTGTCCCTGCCAGCTGCAGGTTTATGCTGGGTGAAGAGCAAACAGGTGAACACAGAGAGATTTTACAGCCTGCCCCCCTCCTGTTGTTCTGGAACATACCTGTAAGTCAGTGTGCTGTGGCAGACGAGCCCGAGGTCCTCTAGTTCTTTGCCAGGGTGCTTGAACTCCACAGCCTCTCTGGGCAGCTGCTCCAGGCTCTGCACCCTCCCAGCAGAGAAGTTTCTCCTCCTGCTCAGGTGGCACCTCCTGGGTTCCAGTTGGTGCCCGTTGCCCCTTGTCCTGTCCCTGGGCACCACTGACCAGAGTCTGGCCCCAGCCTCTTGCCCCCCGGGGCCCTTTAGCTCTTGCTCAGCACTGCTCAGATCCCCTCTGAGGCTTCTCCAGCTCAGCAGCCCCAGGGCTCTCAGCCTGGCCTGGCACAGAGATGCTCCAGCCCCTCAGCATCTCCAGAGCCTCCACTGGACTCTCTCCAGTAGCTCCTGGTCTCTCTTGAGCTGAGGAGCCCAGAACTGACCAAACACTGCAGATGTGGCCTCAGTAGAGCAGAGGGGGCAGGGATCCTCCCTCGAGCTGCTGGCCCCACTCCCCATGTTCCCCAGAAGAGGGGGGCAGCCCTCAGGCCGCTGCGTGAGCTGGGGCAGTGCCGAGGCTCTGTGGGCGTGCTGGTGGCTGTTTGGGGTGGGATAGGAAGTGTCTCTGCAGAGTGTGTCCTCCTGCCTGCTGGCCAGTGCTGGCTGGTGTTCTGCCTGCCTGGGGAGAGGCTGAGCTGCACGTTTGGTTCCTCTCTCCTTCTCTTGAAACTACGTGTGTTTGCAAGAGAGAAGCGACCGTTGCCCGTCGCCTTGGGGGGGTGAAAAGATTCCCACTTTCCAGAGCTGTTTTTGAGGCTGAGACATGTTTTTTTTTTTTCCCAAATTTAATTTATTATTATGTTTCAGAGCTTATGCTGTTGTAGTTTCTCTGCCATCCTAGAAAAGAGGAGAGACGTCGGGTCCTGTGCCTTGCTGTGGCACGGGCACCTCCTGGGTGAGGTCTGGCAGCAGCTCAAGGGCCCTTAATTAAGATAATTTATGAGTTTAGCAGCACAGACTGAAATGAAATGGGCAATAAAAAGGGGGGGGGGAAGAAAAGAAACCTGTTGAGAGCACTTGTGAGGATTGTTGAGAAAATCTGTCAGCAGGTGGCACTCGCTGTGTCCAACACGTGTGACCTGAGCCACTGAGACCAAGAGTTTAGAAACAGCATTGATTTTTCTGTAGAAATAAACATCATTGGGCATTTGGGCTGCTCTGGTGTTTGAGGTCAGTCGCAGAAGTCGGTGTTGTGCACAATTATCACCTAGTTGGGCTTTGTCTGACACTGAATGTTCCAGATGAGCCCAGTCCCACCTCCAGCAGAGCTCTGGTGACCCGAGCTCAAGCTGTGGTGGTGGTGGCACGGGGCAGGGCTGGGTTTGGGCTGGGGGCCTGCAGTGTGTTGGGCTCGTTGCCTGAATTAAGGCTGCCCTGTGGCTGGCAGCTCAAAATCCAGCTGGAGCCCTTTTGCAGCAGGCTCTGGGCTGAGCAGCAGGGGCTGTGTGTGCAGGACCACTTGCCAGGGAAGGATGTTCCTCTGTGGGGCTTGGCCTGGATCTGCAGAGTCTTCTGATCCTGTTTCCTCTGAAGAACCTGGGCACTCCATGGCTGCTGTGTCTGTGGGTGTTTCCAGCTGAGTTCCAGTGCCATGCTGGGCTTTGATGTGTTCGTGGCATCTGGCAGCAGGGAATCCAGAGCAATGTGGAATCTTTCCTTGATGTTAACATCCAGTTTTGGCCTGTTCTAACCCAAACCTCAGGTGACATTTCTCTTTTGGGTAGGAGGAGCAGTGTGGCCTCCTGGTCTTCCAGAGTGTCAAGTGGGTGTCACAGGATCCCAGCATGGTGGGGTTGGGAGGGACCTCTGGGGATCATCTCATCCCACCCCCTGCTCCAGCAGCTCACCCCCAGCAGGGTGCCCAGGGTCACAGCCAGGCGGGTTTGGGATCTCTCCAGAGCAGGAGACTCCACAGCCTCTCTGGGCAGCTGCTCCAGGCTCCAACACCCTCACAACAAAGGATTTTTTCCTGGTCAGCTCAGTTGGGTTAGAAAATGAGTCTTTGTGCTTGTGCTCTAAAAAATTCCCCTTTTCTCCCAGGTTTGGAAGCTCTGGCCATGGATCAGAAAAGCTTCCGACGGGGGAGTTTCCAGAGCAGCACCAGTGATGAGGACATGCTGGAAATAGCAGGAGCATCCCTGGACTTCTCCATGGCAGATGATGACCCACCACTCGACAGGGAGCTGGGAGGTAATCCCCCTGGGTCTCCCCACTTCCCACTTTCCATAATGACTTTTGGGAGGGTTCCATGCTGGTGTATTTTCTGTGTGGTTAAGGAACCTGTGTCTGTACAGAGGGGACACAGTGAGGCTGACATCCTGAGCGTGTTGTTCCTGGGCTCCCTCTGACGTGGAGGAGGGTGGCTGTGGTGCTGGGCACTCTGCTGGCTCCCACCCAGCCTGCTGATGGGAGTGAGTTTAGAGCTGGGGGTGTCCCAGAGCCTACTTCAGATCTCTGCTGGCTGGCTGAAGTTGAACCTGTGCTCATCTTCAGTGTCTGGAGGGAAGGAGCTGGGTGCTTCTCATGCACGGAGCTCAGGAGTGGGTCACTCAGCTGAGTTTTGCTGCTGGCCTGAGCAGCACTTGGTGGTTTCCCTCCATCCTTAAACAGACTCTGCTCAGGGCATGTGAAGGCTGGTGGCCACTTCTGTGGAAGAAGTGTGGGCCAGCCCTGCTGGCGTGTGTGGCTCTGAGCAGTGCTGGCCCTGGTGGCAGAGAGGAGCAGTTCCCCCTCTCTCTCTGTCAGCAGGACCCTTCAGTCCAGGCTGAGGGTCGATGCAGAAGTG
>NW_008590597.1:0-1801 GCF_000691845.1 Merops nubicus | reverse complement strand
AAAGAGTTTTTTTTTTTTGCCCAAATGCCAGTTTCAGTTCACTCTGCAGATTTCCCTGCTGACCTCAGGGAACGTTTGCTGGTGGATGTTTGAGTGCCAGGCACACAACCTGAAGATGTGGTGGCATGGAGAGGTGGTGACTGAGGTTCTCCCGTGGTGGAGTCAGCTGCAGACCCCTGGCTGGGACCTGCTGCTTTTCTGTGGGATGAGGGTGAGATAGTGGCACCTTTTGGAGCCAGAATCCAGCCCTCTCTTACCACTGTAGAATCATGGAATGGTTTGGGTGGGAAGGGACATTTAAAGGTCATCTAGTCCAACCCCCTGCCGTGGGCAGGGACACCACCCACCCCATCAGGTTGCTCAAAGCCCCATCCAGCCTGACCTTGAACACTTGTAGGGATGGAGCATCCACAGCCTCTCTGGGCAGCCTGTTTCAGTGCCTCACCACCCTCTCAGTGAAGAACTTCCTTCTTACATCTAACCAAAATCTACCTTCTCCAAGACTCAGACTCCCTGGAGTGTGCCTGGCAGCTGGTGCTCCTCTGGGCTTTCCTTGCAAGTCCTTGACTCTTGAGTGATTGGTCTTCTGTGCTGTGTCCTGTCCCTGGTGAGCACCACCAGCCTGGCTGGCTGCCAGTGTGCTTGTGCTGAAAAACAGCTTCAGGTAGGGACTGGACTGACTGTGAAACTTTGTTCCTAACTGGTACCTGCAAGGACACACCTGCTTCCCAAAGGCTGGAGCTCTTCAAGAGCTTGAGCCAAGATGTGGATATCCTGGGTGCTTCAGGATTTCTTCAGTCACAGTTTAACATGTTCTGTGGTGGCTTTTCATGCCTGCTCCTGTTTGTGCTGCTGAAAACTCCCTGTGAGTGGAACGTTCTCTCACTCTTATCTCTCTGGTTTGGACTTCAGCATTTTGTCACTAAAGATAAGACTTTCCTTGATGGGTGTTTTTAGTTCTGTGCTGTTAAGTTGTACGTGGGAGTCAAACACTTTGGAGATGGAGCTTGGTGGGGTGCTGGGCCATCTTGTCTAGACTCTGCTTTTCCCCAGAAAGGGTGGAGCAGCTGATTCTGGAGGTTCCTTCCAGCCTGGCCCTCTGTGGTTCTGTCTCTGGGGATGACCAGCTGGCTGCTGCTCTCAGGAGGGTGAAGCATCTTCTCTGTGCGGGTGATCCCACGGCACTGCTGCACCTCTGCCAGATGAGACTCAGTACCCAGCCCACTGAGAGTGCTGAAGAGCCAGCCTCTGATCCCTCAGCTAGGAGCATCTCCCCTGGCTTCTTCCTGCACCCACCCTCCTCTGGCTGGGGCTGGAGTCAGCATCTGTGGGGTGCAGTGTTTCAGCCCTGCCAGAGGATGCTTCAGTGACAACCTATCGCTGGCAAAGTGGAGCCAGAAGAGCTCGATCACCACCCTGCTGAGCCCTTCTGTGGAGATAAAGAGCAGGGCCCTGGGGTGGGGAAGGACTCAAGTGTTGTGTAAGCAGAGAGGAGAAAAGAAAAATTCAGAGCCCACTGCCTGGAGAGACAGTGAGCAAAGAGTGGAGCTGCCAGCACCACAGTGTTCAGCATGAAATGTCAGCTGGGTGGGGAAGGAAAGGGGATTTTCATTATGTCTGTGACTGACCCCCCAACGTCGGGAGTCAGGGAATGGTTTGGGTTGGATTGGACCCTGGAACTGGGCAGGGGGTGTGTTCTGTGGTCAGTGTTCTGTGCTGGGGGCCAGAGCTGGTGGGGCCGGGAGCATCCCCGGGCTGGGCTGGGTGCTGTGTCTGGGGCATCCCCCGCAGCCCGGCTGGG
>NW_008590596.1:337-2056 GCF_000691845.1 Merops nubicus | reverse complement strand
GTCGTGGTAGTGCTGGGTTGATGGTTGTCCTTGATGTTCTTAGAGGTCCTTTCCAACCTTAAGCAGAAAGTGACTGCTTAAAACAAGCTTTGAGAACCTTTCTGCCTCGTGGCCAGGTAAGGGGCTGGGGCGAGGCCCAGGCTGCCCCTGTGCCACCAGGTGAGACCCGGCGTGCTGGGTTCGGGTTCTTCCCTCGGGGGGTTCCACCTCCTGGCTGTTGGAGCAGCTCTGGGGGCCGGTGTTCGGGGTGGGGGACAATCCTCCCTCCCCACAGAGGGGACCTGGGAGGCCCCATGAGCAGAGTTCAGAGCCCGGTGGGTGCCAGGTCCCAGCTGTGCCAACGGGCTGCGGGCAGGGGAAGAGCCCGTGGCCATGAGCAGACTCCTCAGCTGCAGATGGAACACGGGGCACTTGTCCTGTTCCTTGCTCCCGGGGCTGCAGCGGGCTGAAAGGGCCCCTTGTGCTCGGGCTGGGGGGAGGAACCAGCCCGACCTGCCCTGCTCCCAGCAGCGCTGGGCTAAGGCTTGGACCTGGTGATCTTAAAGGTCTCTTCCAACCGGAATGACTCTACACGTCTGTGGTCTGGGTGCTGCCTCTTTACGCCATGATCATTGGGGTTTTTTTAATAGAAAATAAGTTTAATTGCAAAGCTGACTGAATTTCCATTTCCTCTGATGGGATGAGTGAGGCTCAAAGAGCTGGAATCCATCAGCGCAGATTTGGGCATTATGCAGCGTTTTGAGACAGTTCTGGGCCGTTTCTTTTTGCATTTCTAGTTCTTTTAGATTACCTGCCCGCTGGTTCTGCAGCTTCAGAGGCCTGTGCACGTGAAAAGTCCTCAAAAACTAGTCACTGAAATTTGTCTGAGGCGTCTGTTCCAGAGATCAGTGTTGGTGTCTGGCTGCAGAGAGCGGCTGGAGCTCTACGGCTGCCTGCGCTGGTAGCTGGGAGATGATGGGAATGTTCTGCTGTTTAATGGCACCACGGTGACCAGGGTTGGGTTTGTGGGTTTGGTTTTTTTAATGAACTGTTCCTTTCAGTCATGTTAAAACTAATCTTTACCCACGACCCCCTTCATCGTGGGTCAGGGCAGCCCGAGCAGTTGACCCCTGACACGGACGCTGCCCACCCGATGGTCCCTCGGGTGTTTCCTGTGCTGCTGTTCCTGGACCAGGCCGTGGTCACCCTGGGCACGTCCCAGGAGATGGGGGGCAGCAGCTGGACGTGGGGGCCCCTGAACGATGACCCCAAAATCTCGGGTAAGTGGGACACTGGTGGTTGTATGGCACCTGTGTGAGCCAGGGCTCCAGTGCCTGGGCCTGGCCCTGTGGAGACCCTGCTGCTGCTGCACTCCTGGCTTCAGAGCAGGATCTGCTTTTATCAGCTTCAGGAATAACCAAAAACAGACAAAATTCTGCCTGGGAGCCGTAGGAGAAGCAGCTCACACCTGCAGGGGCACTCCGAAAAGCTCTGCTGAAACCGTGCCCACCCCCTGCCCAGTCAAGGACAGCTGAGGATCACACCCTCAGAGGTAATTATGCAGGTAAACCTAATTAAAATCAATATAAATTAAGAATGAGCAAAAGGTGTAACCACCTCCACCACCCGTGGTCATCGTGCCCAAGCTGAGAGAGCTGCTGACCCTTGGTGGGCAGCCACAGGAGCACAGGCAGTGGTGGGTGGCCCCCTGCCCCAGGCCCCTCTCACCCCCACACCCAC
>NW_008590596.1:0-299 GCF_000691845.1 Merops nubicus | reverse complement strand
TACGGCTGCCACCTCCCCCCGCCCGCCCCCAGCCAGCACAGGAGCCTTCTCCACAGAAACCTGGTTCTCTGCTCTGCAAGTGAAGAGTTGGAGCCCAAGAACCTCATCGGCCACTTCCAACAACTACCAGAGAAGAAGGAATGAGAGAACTCTGAATCCACGAGGAACCTTTTTATTTAAATATATAAAACACGATATTTTGGCCAACATTCATTTTCTCCTCATTAAATAAGGTGAGGTCAGTGACTGCAAGGGCATTCCGTGAGTAAATACAAACAAGCGAGCGACCCTCTCGTGAC
>NW_008590595.1:0-9833 GCF_000691845.1 Merops nubicus | reverse complement strand
AAGGATTCTATGATTCTATGATCACTAGCCCTGGAGGTAATCAGAAGAAATTCTGCTCACTTGTCTGGATTAGTCCAGAGTTTGACGGCCTCATTTTGCTTGTCTAGCTAAGCCATAATTAATTACTTCTTTTAGACAAATTAAACCATCATAGTTTAGATGGCTGGACATCTAGATGGTAAGAAGCTGATTGGATGAGCAGGGTCAGAGAGTGTTGGCTAGTGGGTAGCACTCAACATGAATGTCTGTGAGAAGTGGATACCAAAGGGGTCTGCACTGGGACCTGTCAGTTTTAACATCTTCATCAGCGATCCAGAGGTGGTAATAGTGTGCACCCTTGTGAAGTTTGAAGATGACTTCAAATTGGGGAGAAGTGTAAATATGCTGAAGGGCAGGGCTGTCATCCAAATTGACCCAGGCAGGCTGGAGGAAGTGGCCGACAGGAACCGCATGAAATGCAACAAGATTTTCACCTGAAAAGGAAGAATCCCAGGCATCAATATGTGCTAGGGACTGCTGAACTGGCACAGTTCACTGAAGTATTTTCTGATAGGACATATCTGCAGACAAGAAAGGTGGATTCTAGCACTGATAACCATATTTGTGTTGTCTGGTTGGTCATATTCTCCTACACTTTTATATTGCAGGGAGCAGTATAGCTGTCATCAGCCTCTCTGCTCTTCTGAGTGGCACGAGGAACAGCACCATGCTGAAATTTATTGCCAAGTTATCAGAGGCAAACAGAACAACTTAACTGGGTTCATTCACTACTCTCATGGATTTCTATATACGTGTTTGTCTCCACATGCAAAAACTCAAGTTCATACTTAACCAGTTTTAGAACAAAGATTGGGGATAAAGGCAAATATATTGTTATGGATTTTCATTCCATTAATTTCAAAAATAGTTAACCTTGAAGAGAGGAATGTGAACAATAGAAGTGTGAATTATTCAGTATTTTAAATCTTAACATTTGTAACAGAGCAGGGAAATCCATAAAAACAAATTTGCAGGTTCAGTTTCTTCTTAACTGTTGTCATTTTTCATTCTATCACTTTCGGTGTTATTTTAGGTTGAAGGACACAGTGCACAAGCAACAAACTCTCGAGCACATCAAAAGGTTTCAACTTAATTCAAGGGAACACAATGTTTTTATAGACTATGCCTTACCTTAGACTATTTTTTTTTGTACAAAAAATGTTACTGTAGACATTGCACAGGAATATTAAGACTTCATAGTTGTTAGCTCAATATGTTTATAAAGGATCAATTAATTGTATTTTAGTTCTGTTATCCTGAACACAGTTTTCTTTAATAAATATTTTGCAAATAAATCTTAAAGGATACAGGGTATTAAATTTATGCAGTGATGTGAGTCCAGAAGAAGTGATATAGGTTGTTTAACAGGCTGGATAATTGCGTAAGATTGGGGCTAATTAACAAAAAAATGCTACAATTGTCACGTATTCCTTTCAGACTCCACACTCATTGGTTGACTTTTTGTACAGACTAATCCAAGAGAGTCTTCACCTTGACAGGTCTGCCTCTCCTTTGCAAAAGCAACAATGGCAGGTATGGCAGCAAATTAAATTAATAAATGCATGAAAACACTTTTCACATACATATACAAAGCAAATCTGACATTGTCTTTTGAGGTGATTACAAATATGACTGGCAAAGACAATGTCAAAAGCATGTCACTTACCCTATTATTATATGACTTTCTAACTAAAATTTTACATTCAACAATAATCAGTGTAAAATATTTGTGTTATCCAGACTGGAAAAAAAAAAAAAATCTTGATAACTACACCATCTCCAAAACTACTTGTAAATGAAAAATCATAACAGAAATTAATGAGTTCAGTGCTGTCTGCTCTTGCCTCTGTGTTGCTTCGTTTGTGTATTGCTAATCTAGAAACAAAATCAATTCTTATGAAGTTTCTATATGACAGGATTATTAAGTGATAAATTATAAATAGAAAATTCTGATTCACTCTATAATCTGAATTCATTTTTAAACATCATGCATTTTAATGGTGACAAATGCAAGATTGCACATCTAGGAACACAGAAAATAGGTCACACAGGATACAAAAATGTTTCTTGGAAAGTCTGTATCTATGAAAGCCTTTGGGGTCTTGTGAGTAACCAACTGAACATGATATCCCAGTGTAATACAGTGACTAAGAATAATGGAGCTCTTAACTATATAAGGTGAAGACAAGTAAGACAGACAACAGATATGATATTACATCTGTAGGTATTATTTGGACCATTACTAGAATTCCATGTTCAAGCCTAAGGTATACACCTCAGGGTTGTAAAGTTCCTGAAAAAAAAACTCAGAAGGTATAAAAAATCTACAATACAGCAAAACTAAATGTCAGTCTGGTTATTTTATAAATGAAATTAATCATAGTCTGAAAGTAGCCTCCCCTTATAACCCAGGTTTATCTTCAGATGGATCTCTATCTATCTTCAGGTGGCTTTCAACATGAAAGGCAGTCTTCATTTATCCAAGAGGTGGAAAAAAGTTCAATGTCTAAACATTAATAAACACTGCAGTTAGGCTAGAAATGAGATACACATTTTTAAAGTACGACAACCACAAAAGGGCTTCCACAAAAATTTGCTGATTTCTACATTGTTTTCTCTCCTGTTTAAAAAAATGCTCTAGTTCAATCAGGAGGGAAGTATGAGATATACAAAACACAAGATAAAGAATTATAGTCTGTCTGAAATGACAAATCAGACCAAATGACTGAAGTGACAAGAGACAGCTGGGAACATGCCACTAAGATATATTTTTATTGGAAAAATTATTTTTGCAAAGTAGTTGAAGACACAGATTTGGAACGAGTGTGGCCTTGGCTTTGCCTTATTCTGTGTGACCCTAAAGAAGATGAGAGTGCCTGGGAGAATATAAGTATGCTCATTCAGCTAACAGCATTGTTTGCTTCTAACCTTCCTTTATGGGTGTCTCAAGTTCAATATTTTAATGATTTGTCTTGGTTTGTCTTTTTTCTTTAGTGTTATGGACAAAGCCTCATTCAGGAGTATAGTTTGGGCACCATCTTTGATTCTAAGTCTTCGGTCTTCACATCTTGAAAATCGAGGTTTGCTTAAATCTGCATTCTCTGGCATAATGACTTTAATATTCAGTCATTTCTATCCATTCATGAAGCTAAAGCCTCATCATTTTACATCCTAAACACCATGGCTTCTTTTCTCGGCTCTTGATAAATAGCAAATTTTCATTTGCCAACAACAAAGCAAAAGGTGCTTTCCCAGCCTTCTGTTTTAGTCACCTCCTCTCTCTTTGTATTTCTGAATTTGTGTCTCATCCACACTACATAAGACTCAGAACATCAAGTTCTAGTTCTACACTGAAAAGTCCAAACCTTCTTATAGTCTTCTGATTATGTCAGCATTTATTTTTCATTTCTTACATTTTAAAATAAGCACTTTCATGCTTTATGTTACGTATCTTCTTGTGTTTGGGAAGACTGCCCAGTGAATCTCTCTAAACCTATCCCATCATTTTGCTTCAAACCCCTTCCCTGACCTCACTACTCCTGTGTTTCTCACACAGGCAAAGAAGCCTACCACATACATCAAAATTACCTAATTGGTTTCCTGCATTTCCCAGCAATCTTTGGATAGGTATCTGTTGTCTCTTGCTTTATACACAGATGACGAGATTTTTGGAACAGTGAACCATTATTTCATCCTGCATTCTGCTGTGACAGCTAACTGCATTACTGATATTCCTACTACTATTACTGATTTCACTTATACAAAAGAAAATAGTGACAAAGAAAATTCCAGTACATTTGTGCCTGCAAGAAAGTATTATTATAAGGAGGGCAGTTAAGAATATCAGCTACATGAGACACAGAGTTAGATGTCTGGATTTTACTCACAGGATTAAGTTAGGACTATGAAAATTGTATTCCTCAAAATGAGTTTGAGAAGGTCAGTAACTTCAGGGATCCTATGTGGAAGGAATGCTATAGGCCATCTATAAGAGTCCAGGGGAAAAGAAAGAGTTACTATGCAGCCCTTACAACAGGAACAGAGTCTTACTTGGTCCTTGAAGGAATGTTCAAAGCTATAAGAAAGTCTGTTTTATTCTCCCATTCACAGGCAAGAGGGTTTGTCCAAAGATGATGTAATTTCTGGCCCATATTCATTATCTTTTAATGTAAGTTCCATTGTTTTACTGTGAGAAAGAAATTAAGCATCTTTCAAAATCACTTTGTTTTCCATGCTAGATCCTTTCAGCTTCTCTTGAGCAGCAGCACACTACAGCAGACACAGGCTAAATTCAAAGTTCAGAGAGAAAATTAAAGACCTAGTACTTAGAATTGTAGTTATTGCAGATGATGTTGGAAGGGCCACCTACAGCTGTTGAGTATCTCCAAGGTGAAAGATTTCACAGACTCTCTGGGCAACTTGTGCCAATGCTCAGTAACTCTCACAGGAAAAATAAGTGTTTTGTGATGCTCAAGAGGGAATCTTCTAAGTTTCAGGTTGTGACAGTTGCCTCTGGTCCTGTCACTGGGCAACACTGAAAAGACCCCCACTCCATCTTCTTTGCAGCCTCCCTTCAGGTATTTATATACACTAATGAGATACCCCCACAGCCTTCTCTTCTGCAGGATAAGACAGTCTCATCTCTCTCAGCCTTTCTTCACAAAAGAAAGTTTTGTGCCTTTGTCTTTTTTGTACTGAGGAGCCCCAGAACTGGACACATTGCTCCAGCTGTGGCCTCAGCAGTGCTGAGGAGAGGGGAAGCATGACCTCCCACAATCTGCTGGAAATGCTTTGCCTAATGCAGAACAGGATAACATTGTCCTGCTTTTCTGCAGGAGCACTTTGCTGCCTCATGTTCAACTCGGTGTCCACCAGGATCCCCAGAACCTTTTCCACCAAGCTTTTTTTTTCCAGGTGGGTGGCCCCCAGAATATATATTCATGCATGGGGCAATTCCTCCCCAGGTGCAGACTTTACACTTCCCTTGGCTGAATTTCATGAGGTTCCTTGTCAGCCCATTTTCCCAGCCTGTTGAGGTCCTTTTGAATGGCAGCACAACACACTGGCTTATCGGCCACTCCTCCCTATATTTTGTCATCAGCAGACTTGCTGAGGCAACACACAAACTTGCCAAGGGTACACACAAACTTGCCTGAGGGTAACTCTGTACCATCAACCAGGCCATTAATGAGGATTTCAAACAGGACTGGACCCAGTATTGACCTCTGGGGCACACTGCGAGTCACTGGGCTCCACTAGACTTTGCACTGGATCACTAACCCCTGGGCCTGGCCATTCAGTTAGTTTTCAATGCATCTCACTTTCTCCTCAGCCAGCCCATACCCCAAGAGCTTCTCTATGAGGATCAGAGGGGAGACACTGTCAAAAGCCCTACTGACTTTCAGGTAGACAACATCCACAGCTCTTCCTGTGTCTACTAGGCCAGTCACTTCACTATGGAAGGCTGTCAAACTGGTCTAGTAACACTTCACCTTGGTGATGCTGTGATGACTACTCCTCATTATTTTCTTGTCCTTAATGTGCCTGGGCATTTAATTCTGGATTAGCTGCTCAATCACCTTCACAGATATTATAGTGGGGCTGACCAGCATGTAGGTCCCTAGGTCCTCTTTCTTTCCCTTCCTCAGGAGAGGGGTGACATTTGTTCTTCCTCCAGGCTTTGGACACTTCTCTCAGTGGCCATCATCCATCAAAGATTACCGTGAATGGCCTGGCAATGACACCTGTCTGTTCCCGAAGCACCCATGGGTGCATCCCATCGGGGCCCATAGCCTTATTCATGCCCAGTTTGCTTATGTATTCCCTGCTCACCTCTTCCCCTGGGGACTCTGGGACCTGGCACTCCCCAAAGCTGATCTTCCTAGTAAAGTCTGAGAGAAAAAGGGCATTCAGTACCTCAGCCTCTCCCATGTCTGCTCTAAGAAGGTTGCCCGTCTCCTTGACTGGCTTTACCCAGCCTCCAGCCTTCTTTTTGTCACCTAGGTGCTTACAGAAGTCCTTTTTGTTTGATGTCCCTGGTCAGATTCAACTCCATTTGGGATTTAGCTTTCCTTTGTTTAGCTTCATTCCTGGATGCTCAGGCAGTATTTCTGTAGCAAACCCAGTGCACTGGTCCTTGCTTTCACTCCCTGTATGACTTTCTTTCTGTGTTTTTTACTAGGAGCTCCTTGTTCAGCCTCACAGGCCTCGTGGCATTTTTGCCTGACTTCCTGTTCATTGGGATGGACTTCTCTTGAGCTTCGAGGAGGTGACCCCTGAATATTAACCAGCTTCCTGGGGTCTCCCTTCCCTGCAGGTCCTTATCCCATGGGACTCTTCCAAGCAGATCTTTGAGGAGGGCAAAGTCTGCTTTCCTGAAATGATAGGTTGGGGGCTTGTTGTTCACTCTCCTCCCTGCCCTTGGGATTCTGAACTCCACCATCTTATGGTCTTTGCTGCCAAAGCTACCTTTCACTTTCACATCCCCAATGAGCCCCTCTGTCTAGCATCAGATCTCTCCTTGTTTGCTCCTCTATCACTCAGAGGTGGAAGTTATCAACAGTGCACTTCAGGAACCTTCTGTAATGCTTATGCCCTGCTGTGTTGTCTCTCCAGCCAGTATGGGGTGGTTGGAGTCCCTCAGGAAGACCAGGTTCTCTGTGGTAGACAAGTCTGTAGCCCCGAAGGTGCACACAGGTCTGTGACACATACACACAGTATGTTTATTCCCCATACTGCCTCTATTAGTATGCAGGCACTTCAGAGAGGCACCCTAGCACGTTGAGTTCCTGGAGAAGGACTGCAGGATTGTTGTATCCAGAGTTATAATCTTTTTGATATAACATAATTAAAGCTGAAGAGATCTGAGTAAAGAATGATGACACTTCAGGATGATTTAATACAATAAACTAAATCAGTGAGTTAGAATACAGTGGTTTATATGGAAACAGTAAATATTTTTAACATTAACAATATCACCTTTATTTGTTTATCTGAAATTAGAACCTAATGCTGGTTATTCCCTTTATAATAAGAAGTAATTACTTAAGACGCAGTCATCTTAATTTAAAATCGATTTAAAACAACTCATTAAACGGAAAGAAATCAGTACAACGCGCAGTAGCTCTCGCCTCACAAAACCAGCATGTGGCGCTGTCTCCTGTGAAAAAACAGCCCCGGGTTTCGCAAAGCTGCTCTTCAAAAAAGCTCGACTTCACATTCTCAGACTGAAGCACAGGCAGGAAAACTATTCCTGTATTTTTCACATAAGACCAATACCCTGCATTTGCAAGAATTTACCGGTGTCAATTCTACAACTTCTACTACTAAAAGATTGTTCAATGACGTTTACTGACAAAAAAAGACAGCGAGTAAAACATACAAATGTGTCTATATGCCTATTCCTGTGGTTATGGACATGATTATTTTTAAAGATTGATCGGATTGTGTATAACATTTATTTACAAATACCTGTATTCTGTAACCAATCTATTAACTTCTTTATAATGAGTGTACTTACAAATTTGTGTGTCTTGTCTTTTGATCTATCAGAGACTCAGCCCCTAGTGGGGTTTAATTACCTGTTAAGTGCCTGAGCTACTGAGCCTGTTTCTTAATCTGCATGTAAGGGAACGGGACCTGTGTGAATCCGGGTCTGCTAGAACTCAACAGCCAGTCTTTTATGTGCTAACCAAGCTAGACCTCGCAAAAACGGAATTCACAGACTATGCCGATGATCTTTGTAACCATGACCTTTCAAGCAAAATCAGCTGAGTAAACTGTGTATTCACAAACTTTAATTATTAAGGGCTCTATGCCCTTTGCTACCAGACTCGATAAAACGAAAGAAACAGGATACGTACCCTTTTACTTAAGGCTAGTGGTTATACTATACAACATAAATTGCCACTAGAACTAACACGGAGGGGATATATCGACAGAACCATTAGTCCTCTCCAGATTTTCATCTGATTTACAGATAATTACATATTTTTTCAGGCAGTTATTACCTGCTAAAATATGGTAAAACCTGAAAGCATTTGGTGCAAACAGTATGAATCAGTGAAGCAATTTTATTTTCCTGACTCAAAGCACAAAGTTGTGAAATTTTTACTTAGGGCTTAAGGAAACCTATTTGAAAGTTAGTCAGCTAGAAACTGGGAAGTCCCGAGCTTAATACTGAGGCCTGAACGGGCTCACCTCTATTTGTCACAGTATTGCTAGGACTGTGCATTGATTTCTGTCTTGTTCAACAATGTGCTTGTTTTCTCTTTTTATGAAAGAAATACATAGAGATGCTGGATTAGGCAAAGAAACCATCTCCCTAGTGGTGAGGAATCAGTCAGAATTTGGAACAGCATTCCTGAGCCACTTATGACCTCTGCTCACTGCAAGAGGTAGGTAGTTATCCCAGCTCCAAAGATGAGGAAGACACCTGGAGGCATAGCTGAGACAGTCTTCCTCACCTAACCAGGACACTTCCAAAACAGCCAGCGGGGTACACTTACACAGTGCAATCAGTAGGGCGATTTCTGCACCAGGACGTGGCAGGTGACCTCATTTTCTGGCAACTGCAGTTGCTCAAGCATCCAAGGGCACAAACTGTCATCTCAATTTGTTAACACTTGCAGGAGTGAATCTAGCCTACTGGCTTCTTTCAAGTGAAGATTTCTTGTCAGTTGACAAGAGGCACTGTAAGCTGCAAAGCAATATCTAAACTAAAATTTGCTTCGCTTCTTATTATATTTGCACATCACCAATACTTTTGACAAGAACTCTTTTTAATCTGTGCTTTTTGTGGAAAGGTAGTAAAATTGTAGCTAGAATATAACTATTTTTTATTAGTTTGGATGCAGCAAACCTTTTTATACTTTGATTTTCTGATATATATGGCTGTATGGAAGGTGTATGCACATAGTCTGGTAAGAATAATGACATGCAATATGCTTTATTTCACATTTGTGTACATACGAACATCCATAAAGAGGAATTATAGTCATGTAAAATTAGTCCAAGACAGATTGGTGAAAGACCTTACTGTCCATTGATGACATTTTAGGTAATTTTCTTAATGAGTGCTTAACTTATGCTAAAACTTGTTCCAGTAAAGAGGACTCCTACAGTCTGTTAAAATACAGGGTTTGACAAGCACATTAAACCACTACTTATAGCAGGAACTAATCTAGTATTAACTCCTGAAATGGCCTAAAGAGTACTCATTTCAGTTTGGGATTTTACAGTTGAGGAGGCTCAATCCACAGGCTCCAGTGAGAAAGATCCACTTGCTCTTTTCAGTAGCACATACTTGCAGCGGGAGGAGTCCATATAGCATACCCAAGATAGAGGAATGCGGCGTCACCTCTGTGCTACATCCACGCTGCGTCACAGGCTCCCAGCCCTGCAACTGAAGGCGCAGAAAGGATGTGGGGCTCATGCCTGTGCTGTGTGGGAGCCATTTTAAAGCTCAAGGCACTATTTTAATTTCGCAGCTATTACCCAGAGGTATTCGGACTAATGACTTGTAGATTTTCATTTTTAAATAACTCTTCAGAGGAGCCTTTATGGGATTCACCTTGGGACACACGCTCACCACAGTGTTTCCCTGTGAGAAACACTGGGTTTCAAAAAGTAATTTTCGTGCGTTCTTGCCTCCTCGTCCCTTTTTTTTTTTTTCTTTAATAAAAGAGATTAACGCAGACATGACTTCAAGGACGGGCCCCTTAGCATGACTGCTAATATAGGAAGCCACGGGCGAGTTGCGTCGGTCTCCTCCGGCGGCGCGCTGTGACCGGACC
>NW_008590594.1:9764-12008 GCF_000691845.1 Merops nubicus | reverse complement strand
ACGCAGAGCAGGGGTGATGATTAATTCAGGGAGTGACGCACAGAGCTGCACTGGGCCTGGAGCAGGGGGGGCAGGGTCCTGCTGCTGGGCACTGCCCATGGAACGAGCCGGGGGGGCTGGGAAGGGGCAGATCTCCCCCGAGGCTGGTGGCACAGGGCTGGGGAGTTGCTCCTAGGGCTGTAAAAAACACCCAAAAATTCTCCTTCTCCAGAAGAAGCTGCACCGTTCCTGAGGGCACACCAGAGGGTCATAGAATGTTTGGGTTGGAAGGGACCTCCAAAGCTCATCTAGTCCAGCCCCCCTGCAATAAGCAGGGAGATCTCCAACTAGGTCAGGCTGCTCAGAGCCTCATCCAGCCTGACCTTGAATGTCTCCAGGGATGGGGCCTCCAGCATCTCTCTGGGCAACCTATTCCAGTGACCTATCAGCCTCATATTAAAAAACTTTTTGCTAAGGTCTATCCTAAATCTCCCCTTTTCTAGCTCAAAGCCATTGCCCCTCGTCCTGTCACTCCAAACCCTTGTGAACAGTCCCTCCCCTGCTCTCCTGTAGCCCCTCTCAGGCACTGGAAGGTCACCGTAAGGTCCCCCCAGAGCCTCCTCTGCTCCAGGCTGAACAGCCCCAACTCCCTCAGCCTGTCCCCACAGCAGAGCTGCTCCAGCCCTCTAAACATCTTTGTGACTCTCCTCTGGAGGGTCACATTTTGGGGTTATGAAGCAGGAGCTGCTCAGACCAGGGTGACTCTTCTGTTGGTATTGAGGCTGGGGGCTCTGGCAGCCCCTCCACACTGGTGTCCCCTCAGAGCCCTCGCTCTGTTTCCAGCCTGGAGCTGTGTCCCAGCAGATGAATGAATGAATAATAGCATCAGGAGTGACATGCTGGGGTGGGGGCTGGTCCATGGGGCACACGCTGCCCCTCCTCACCCCCTCGTCCTCCCCACTGGGGTGAGAAGACCCCCAACTGTCCCACATGGCCTCAGAGAGGACAAGCCAAATTAAGAGATCATTAATGGAGCACAAGATGACCGCAGGGTAACCCATAAATAGCAGGAGGGTGAGGAGGACAAGCACTGACTGTGGGTGCCTCACTGGCACAGAGGGCACAGCACAGCAGGGGCAGGGCTGGTGCAGAGCCCTGGATCTCCAGCCTACAGCGGGTCCAGGTGGGGTGGGAGAAGATCAAAATGTGTCAAACCCATCTGAGTCCCCCCTCACCCAGCTCCTGTGTCACCCAGAGCTGCACCAAACCCCTCCCTTTACAGCTTTAACCTCAAGGATACGGGGAGATGGGCTCAGCTTTCCTGCCTTCTAGTTAAAGGCAATTAATTGGGGATGTCTCATTTGAGGGGCAGGGGTGGGATCTACCCTGCAGGGCACCCTCACGGGCATAGAGACATAGAATCATTAAGGCTGGAAAAGACCTCTAACATCATCAAGTCATCAGCCTAGTGCTACCAGGACCACTGAACCACATCCTGAAGTGCCATGTCCACACGTTTCTTGAACCCCTCCAGGGATGGGGACTCCACAATGTCCCTGAGCAGCCTGGGCCAAAAACCTGGTCTAAACCTCCCCTGGGGCAACTTCAGCCCATTGCCTGTTGTCCTATTGCTGGTTACCTGGGAGAAGAGCCCAACCCCCACCTCACCCCAACCTCCTGTCAGGGAGTTGCAGAGAACAATGAGGTGTCCCCTGAGCCTCCTCTTAACACCCCCAGGTCCCTCAGCTGCTCCTCACCAGCCATGTTCCCCAGACCCCTCACCAGCCTCGTTGCCCTTCTCTGGACCCACTCCAGCCACTCAAGGTCCTTCTTCTACTGTGGCACCCAAAACTGAGCCCAGTGCTCAAGCTGTGGCCTCCCCAGTGCTGAGTCCAGGGGCACCATCCCTTCCCTGCTCCTGCTGGACACACTGTCTGTGATCCAGGCCACATGTTCAGCTCTGAGAAGCACTGGCAGTGGAACAGTGAAGGATTTTTTGGGTGTTTTACATTCCACTTGTGAACTGTGGTGGTACAATGGTGGTGTAAGGACAACCAGCCCTGCACGTGGATTTAGGGGAGGACTGGTGACAAGAGGAGCAGTGAGAATGGTCAGATAGGCAATTGTCCTGCAGCAGCCAGGGCCCTGGCACAAAGCACCAATGCCCTGCTGTGGTGCTGAGGATTTTGTGGCCAAGGACTCTGAAGCTGTGGCACAGGGTCAGGCTGGAAGGGGGAAGGGAGCCTGTGGGAACCTGCCACTTCG
>NW_008590594.1:8417-9696 GCF_000691845.1 Merops nubicus | reverse complement strand
TGGAATGACTCTGCTTTTGGGAAGGCAAGTTTAAATAATTCAGGGGAATAGTGAGGTGGAAATGAATGTGCAGAAGGTTTGGGGCTCCCTGGAAGGAAGCAGAGATGAAAGGAACGGCCTTGCTACAATATTCATAAAGCTCTGAAGGCAGCAGCACGAGTGCCTGGAAAAGGGTCGTTCCGGGAGCTCGTGTCCTCTGGAGAGCAGGGGGGGCAGCGAGCTGTGGGGGGACCTGCCCAGCCCCGGGGGGCTCAGCAGAGGCTCTCGTGGCTCTTTTCTGACAGTGCCACACGTGGGAGGATGCCTGGGACCAGCACAGCCCCAGGCCACGGGGGGGTCCTGCCCGCTCCCAGCCCCTTTCCCTTCATTGTGTTGTTTTATTTTTAATTCTTCTTCCTTCGCCCACCCGGGATGAGGGGCTGGGAAAGTCTGTGTGAAATGTCAGCAGTCCTAGACATTTCTGGTGGGCTGGCAGCCAGGATGCTGGTGCCTCCTGCACTGGCACTGGTACAGGGTGCTTTGGGCTGCTTCGATGCTGGCAGTCAGCACTGGGGGTTGGTACTGGTGCTGAGGGCTGGTACTGGGAACAGGCTGGGTATTGATGCCAAGTTTTGGTCCTGGGGATGAGCACTTGGTGTGGTCCTGGTACTGGGTGTGGGCTGTTGGCACTGGGTGCTGGGGGCACTGCCTGCCTCTGGTTTGCCAGCTCTGTGTGTCCAGTGTTGCTCCAGTGCCTCGTGCTTGCTAACCCCTGGCAAGGGCCCGTTCTGCCCGGGCTCAGAGGTGGCTGCAGTGTGTGGGGAGCTTCATCCCCCCCAGCCCCAAACCCCCGGACTCTGCACAGGCAGATGAGGCTCCTGGGCAGTCAGGGCTGTTTCATGGTTAGATCCCACTTCATTTCAACGTTGTCTGCCTTGGACTTCCCATTAACATGCTGCCAAGAAGCAGATGCATTTCCCAGCCTTGGTGCTCCCCTGGTGTCCTGCTGTGAGCTGCTCGTCCCACCCCGGCTGGTCAGAGGGGTCTCTGGCCTTGCCCCAGGGTGCCACCCCTGAGGGAAGAGATTTCCCCCCTAGAGACCAAAAGAACTGGCCCCAGCCTGAGCTTTCTGATGTGAACCCTCCACAGCAGTGGGGAATGCTGCAGAAGCTCCAGTCCCCAGGCCAGGACTCGTGGAAGTGGCACCCAGGGAGCCAGGATGATTCACCAGCAGCAGTGGGAATCATAGAACCATAGAATCATAGGGGTTGGAAGGGACCTCGAAAGATCATCCAGTCCA
>NW_008590594.1:5816-8060 GCF_000691845.1 Merops nubicus | reverse complement strand
GCAGATGCTCCACTCCCCGCATCATCTTTGTAGCCCTACGCTGGACTCTCTCCAGCAGCTCCCTGTCCTTCCTGAACTGAGGGGCCCAGAACTGGACACAATACTCCAGATGCAGCCTCACCAATGCAGAATAGAGGGGGAGGAGAACCTCTCTTGACCGACTAAAGGAAGGGGAGTGAAGGATGCTGACTCTGCCCTGGGAGCTGGGGTGGGAGGTGGGGATGCTCCCTGAAGGGTGCTGGGAGGCCCAAAGATGCCTCTCTGAGCCCAGCCCGTTGCTGCCACACCAGCTGCAGCCACCTTTGCTGCAGATTTTCACTGCCTCCAACCAAGCTGAGAATTTCTCTGGACAGAATTGACATAACTCCCCAAATTTGCTGCTTCCCTCGGTCAAAAACAGGGGTGGGAGCTTGTACAAACCACAAAGCACTGAACGGGTCTGCATTTCTTCTTCCCCTGCATTCCTTGTGGCTGGGGGTGGGGTGGGGCTGCTTGTCACAGCACAGCACAAACCAGAGCCAGGAACATCTGGAACGCTTTTCGGATAGAAGAATCTAATGTGCCTGGCTGCTAATTGATTGGTGAGCCCAGGCTTTGGCTCCCACGGGATTTCCACCCCCAGCACTGCCATGGGATGCTCTCCTGTCTCTCTGCTGGTCTCTCCTCCAGCACACAGGTTGGAGGCAGCTCCGGGTGTGCTGCAGCCAGTGCCAGTCCCATGGTGAGTGCACAGTGAGCTCCAGGTGGTGGGTTAGAGAGTCACAGACTGGTTTGGGGGGGAAGGGACCTTTAAAGGTCGCCTAGTCCCACCCTCTGCCCCCAGCAGGGACATCCCCAACTAGAGCAGGGTGCTCAGAGCCCCGGCCAACCTCCCCTGGGATGGTGCCAGGGATGGGGCAGCGACCACCTCTCTGGGCAGCCTGGGCCAGGGGCTCACCACCCTCAGCAGCAAACATTTCTCCTTCTCCCCAGTGTAAATCTCCCTATTTTATTTTTAATCTATCCTCCCTTGTTCTGTCACAACAGACCCTGCTAAAATGTCTGTCCCCAGCTTTCTGGCAGGCCCCTGGCAGCCCCCAGCAGGTCTCCCCAGCTGGAGCCTTCTCCTCTCAGCTGCCCCAGCCCAACTCTCTCCTGCTGGGCTCCCAGCAGAGGGGTTCCCCCCTCGGGGCATTGCTGGGGCTCCTCTGGCCCCGCTCCAGCAGGTCCCTGGCTCTGCTGTGCTGAGGACTCCAGAGCTGCCCCAGCACTGCAGGGGGGTCTCACAGAGCTGGCAGAGGGGCAGGATCCCCTCCCTCCACCCACTGGCCATGTAAGTGAGCAGCAGCTGCTCTGCAGGGCGCGGGTGCCCGTGCCTGGCTTTAGCTGTGTGGGTAGCACAGGCTTGTCGAATGCTCTCCTGTCTGAGGCTGTATTTCTTCAGAGGAAAGCCAAGCAGCCGTTGCCTTTTCTCCCCAGTGGACAGAGGAGGGTTTTTGCCTGGTTTGAGGTGCCTGCAGATATTTATCACTGTGTTGATGTGAACCTGGCACGCTTCACTGTGGCCACTGGCACAGAGATCCCCCAGCCCCGCCGAGCACACGCTCGCTCTGTGCTCGCTGAGCTCTGCTCTGCATCAGCCCATTGCCACCCCACACGATGCAGAAGACCTGTCACACCATGCAGCTGCTGCTGCAGTTAGAAAACCCCACGGAGTTTCCACAGGAGCAGCACAGCAGGGCCTGCAGCCGGGCTCTCCGTGGCAACGGGGGTGCAGGTACAGCCAAAGGCAGCCCAGCAGTGTGGGGCACAGCCCGTTCCCCTCTCCCTCCCTGTGCCAGGCTTTGCTTCCTGGGTGGCTGTGGGTGGTTGGAGGCAGCAGGAGCCTCCTTCATGCCCTGGGGAGCCACGAGGTGCTGTGATGTGTGGGGGCAGCCGGGAGCCATGCAGAGCCCCGTGAGCAGGACCGAGCTGCCGGGTCCTGCAGGATTTCTCAGGAACCAGCACAGAGTCTGAGCTGAAGGGAGATATCTGCTGAGACAGGGAATGTGAGGAGGAGGAGGAGGGGAGAGCAAAGCAGCACCCTGGGAATGGGCAGTGGGATCAGTGATGTTGGAAAGGTAGGAGGGCTGACATGAGACACTTTTAGCAGGGCCTGTTGTGACAGAATGAGGGAGGATGGTTCTAAACGAGAAGAGGGAGATTTACACTGGGGAGAAGGAAGAAATGTTTGCTGCTGAGGGTGGTGAGCCCCTGGCCCAGGCT
>NW_008590594.1:560-5577 GCF_000691845.1 Merops nubicus | reverse complement strand
AGGAGTGCAGCCTTCAGCCTCACAGCCCTGGCGAGTCAGAGCCCGGCTGTGGGGGCTGCCCAGCCCCGGAGCTGCTCTGCAGTGGGGCTCTCTGGGCTCCATCACCGTGGAGATGGTCACTGGTGGGGTCAGGCTGCTAATGAGGTTCCTGGGCACTTGTTCTCCCTTGTCGTGGGGGCACTCGGTGGAGAGGCCACGGTGCAGCTGGCAGCGAGCTCAGGGCTGCCCCAACTCTCCTTGTGTCCCAAAAACGCTGGGGACAGGAGCCCCTGGTGTGCCAGGGTGCCCTGGCAGTGTGAGGGCAGACTGGGTTTGCAGGCTGGGTTTGCAGGAGTGGGGTCAGCCCCCTCCCCTCTGCCCCCAGCGAGGGAGCTGACGAGATGATGCTGATGGCACAAGGAGCCTTGTCACCCCAGGGGACCAAGCACTCGACCTGCCACGTGCCAGGGCACAGCCAAGGTGCACCCCCCCGTGTTCACACCTTTCTCCCCCCAATCTCCCATCTGGGAGGACCTGAGGGGGGAGGATGTTGCAGGGGGCTCACAAGCATGCATGGTGCAGAGCCATGTCCCAGGGACCCAGCTCCCTTCACCCGGGGACCACGCTTGCTCCTCGTCCCCTGCTGAGGCCAAGCCCTGGGGTGAGGGTCCAGCCAGATGGGGAGCCCTGCCAGCTGCCTCCTGCCAAATTCCTGCTACCTGCCATTCAAGGTAGCTGCAAAACATCTGCATGCTGCCAGCAGCCCGTGGGTGGAAACAGCACACCCAAAATCTTTCCCTCCATTCAAACCAGGAAGCCAACCATTCTTCTTGGGTTTATTGCTCTTGAAGTTGGGCTCTTGAAACTGTCCTTTGCCTTCCATCAAGCTCTGCTCGTTAATGAACTGTGACAGACATGCACCCGGGGTGAAGCTGGAAGGAAAACAACATGCAGAACCTGAAACACTCTGGGAAATTGTCTAAAAGTCCCTGGTAATTAAGCGAGGAAACGGTGTCAGCTTATTTTTAGGAACCTCTTGCAGTGTCTGGCGCTTGGGGGAAGAGCCTGAAACCTCCATTTGTGAAGGGCCTCCTGCAGCAGATGGGGCAGAGACTGAGCCCTGTGGTTTAGGGACGGGTGACTCCGGGGGCACAGCTGAACCCCAGACATTTAAGGGGGTACCAGGGATTTTACCAAAGCCCATGCTGGTCTTGGATGGAAGATGCTCTTTCTGCTGCTCTGGCACAGCCCCAGCAAACGATGGGATGGAGCTGGGCAGCGAGACCCTCTGGCCAGGGGGGAGCAGAGCCCTGTCTCCATCACCCCCAAGGCAAGCGAGTCCTGGGTGATGTGCTGGAGATGCCACCGTGCCCAGGGCCCTGCTGGGAGGGGGGGTTTCAGTGGCTGTCCCCCAGAAATGGGGCTGGCCGGGGGGCTCTGCGGCAAGGGAGCCAAGGATGGGGCTGCAAAAGCTGCTTAAGGGATTTGAATCCTTAATCCCCATTAGAAATTAATGTCCAAATCCCTGGAGTGGTGGCAAATCCTGCCCTAGGAGTTCATTCTCCTTCAAAGCAAAGAGAAACAGAAGCTGCAGCACAGGGGACCGTCGGGCCAGGTCACCCCCAGCTCCAGCCCCCACCCCAGGGACACTGGGGACAGCCACCCTCCTTTCCCCTGGACATTGGGCCACTTCTTCCCCAGCTTCATGAGTATTTCAGAGCTCAGCAACACAGCTCAGGATCTCATCCTCGTGCCCGTTCTCCCCTCCATGACCCAGCCATTAGCAAGTCCCCAGCACCCTCCTCCCATATCTGTTGAAGATATTTTCCTCTTCTGCCCGGCAGTAGCTGGTGTGGAAAGGGGCCGAGCTCCTGGGAGCCTGGGCAGGTTGTCTTGCTTTGAAAGCAATTCCCATCTGACTGAGCAAAGGGCTGAGCTAATTTTACAGATGACTTACTTTCACACCTTTAACGAGAAGCAGTTTCTTTCTTGATGAGCAGTGCAGATGGCAGTTAAATCGATTATTTATTGAACAAGTGAGAACACGCAGCACAGGAGCTGTGGTGGATACCCCAAGCACTGGAGAAGGGCTACAGAAGTGCATTGAAAAATGGGTTTTCTGCCCGTGCAGATGTGACTGAATGGACCCAGACACACCGAGGCTCCCTGACCAGGGCCACAGCTTGTGCTAAAGCAGAAAAGTCAAGGATATAAATTAAGGTCTGTCTCTGGCTGCCCCTTCCCTGGTGTTTCTGCCCCTTGAAGTCCCCCCAGCAGCAGCCACAGAGATGTACTGTGGGCACTGGGCTGGGGAGACCCAGCTGCAGGCAGAGCAGAGCTGGGACCAGCCCGGGGAAGGTGGGCCAGATTTGGGCTGCACTTTGGCCAAGAAGACCAAGGGCATCTTGGCTTGTATCAGCACTAGTGTGGCCAGCAGGACTAGGGAGGGGATCGACCCCCTGGACTCAGCACTGGTGAGACTGCACCTCAAATTTTGGGTTGTTTTGGGCCACTCATTCCTAGAAGGACCTTGAGGGGCTGGAGCATGGCCAGAGAAGGACAACAGAGCTGGGGAAGGGTCTAGAGCCCAAGTGTGGGGAGGGGCAGCTGAGGGAGCTGGGGGTGCTGAGCCTGGAGCAAAGGAGGCTCAGGGGAGATTTTATTGCTCTTGACAGCTCCCTGACAGGAGGCTGGGGCCAGGTGAGGATCCATCTCTTCTCCCAGGTAACAAGTGATAAGACAATAAGAAATGGCCTCAAGTTGTGCCAGGGGTGGTTTTGGTTGGGTATTAGGAAAAATTTCTTCACTGAAAGGGTTGTCCAGGGCTGGCCCAGGCTGCCCAGGGAGCTGGTGGAATCCCCATCCCTGGATGTGTTTAAAGGTTGTATAGATGTGGTGCTGATGGACATGGTTTAGCAGTGGATTGGTGGAGTTAGACTGATGGTTGGACTTGATGACCTTAGAGGTCTTTTCCAACTCAAATGATTCTCTGATTCTCTGATTTGTATTTCATCCTTTTGCCTCCAATGGAAACTCCCAACATGGGGCACGGGGACTCACATTAACACCCCCCTAATGCTGCTCCTGTGCTGGGGGCATTGCAGGGGCTCTTTCTTGGAGGAGGATGGAGCTGCATGATCTGTACATGATGCAGGACCCTCCACCCTTTGGTCACCATCAGTGGCAAGAAGCTCAGAGCAATGGTCATGGTCCTTCACCCTGCCCTGCTCATTGTCTGTCTTTGTGTGATAAGGGTCTCTGTGCAGCTCCATGCACCTCTAAGGAAACTCCCATCTGGGGCAGGAGACAGTGGATGGTGAGAGAGGAGAGGATTTATCACAGCCCCACAAGCCCAATGGCCACGGGATGTCCTTGCCCATCACAGCAGGACCAGTGCCAGCATCGTTTTGGGATGGCTATAGCACTGTGCAACCAGGTTTAGCAACCCCAGGCAGGGACAGGGACAGCCCATGGCTCTGAGAACCCACCCCAGGGCTGCGTCTGCTCGGGGGAAGGAGCTTTTTGGTGGGTTCCACCCAAAGCCCACGAACAGCAGCTGCTGTCCTGTGCTCCAGCACAAATGGGAGTTTGTTCCCATCATCACTGGGACTGGGGTGGTTTAACCTGGAGAAGAGGAGGCTGAGGGGAGACCTTGCTATACTCTACAGCTCCCTGACAGGAGGTTGGAGTGAGGTGGGGGTTGGGCTCTTCTCCCAGGTTACTAGTGATAGGATGAGGCAATGGGCTGAAGTTGCCCCAGGGGAGGTTTCAGTTGGATCTGAGGCAGAATTTCTCTCCTGGCAGAGTGGTGAGGGGTTGGCCCAGGCTGCCCAGGGAGGTGCTGGAGTCCCCAGCCCTGGAGGGGTTCAGAAAACATGTAGCTGTGGCACTGGGGACATGGTTTAGTGGTCATGGGAGCGTTGGGTTGATGGCTGGGCTTGATGATCTTGGAGGTCTTTTCCAACCTTCATGATCCTGTGATTCTATGATCCCCAGACTGGATGGGGACCAAGTCCCCCCAGCATGGCCCTGTGCTCCCAGAGGCTCAGGAGGTTTTTGCATCTCCCCATTTCCAGGCAGCAGCACGGGAACGGGCTCTTCACTGTCATCCCAGCCCCATCCTGGGCCATGGCTCCTGCTCTTGGGTTTGGTGTCTCTGTGGAGCAAACGTCCTCGCCGCGGGGCAGCCAGGCACTGTCAGCTTGAATGGTGTTTTAATTCAGGTTAATTAAAGGGTTCAGGCAAGAACAAACAAGCAGACAGCTTCTCCTCCAAGCAGGAGCAGAGATCTGAACCCGAGCTGACAGCCGCCCACGGGAGGGGGGACGCTCTGCTGGCAGCTGCACAGGGCACCCACCCCCCTGCTCTTACAGGGGTACCCAGAGCACCACCCCCAGGCCTCAGATCACCTTGCAGGGGAGAGACGAGGGTCCCAGGTCAGCCCAGGTCCTCGTGAGTACCCAAACCACAGAGCCACGGGGGGGGGTTCTTCAGGATGGGTCTTCATGGGGTGTGCCTCAGCTTCTGGGTGCCGTGTGGGTGCCCCTGCTGCCTCTGCGCTGGGTTTGGGCTGGGTGCCTGGGCTGGGCCCCAGATGGTTGGTGGGACGTGATGTGGGTTTGCTCTGCAGCAGGAGCTCGGGGCCAGAGGAGCTTCCCAGGCTGAGACAACCTTCACAGGGGCTGGATTTCCACACACCGACCTCCCAGCGCCTGCCCCGACAGAACGCCCGCCTCCAAGGTTCAGGACAAGCCCTGAGGGATTCTCCTGCATTTCAGGAGAAGGTGGGATGCAGCACCGGGCAGGGGTCTCAGGCACAGCCTGGCTGGGGTGTTGGAGGACACCTGGGGCCACGCAGGGCTCCGTGCAGGGCATGAATTATTCCTTCTCTTCCTGGTGGCAGCGGGCTCCCGAGGGGCACGCCGGGCATGCAGTGGGGGTGTCAGCCCTGCCTTTGGGGGGCAGCCCGGAGAGGGGCAGTGGCTCCGTGCAGGTGGCAGCGTGCAGCCTGCAGTGAATAATCCATCATCTCCACACG
>NW_008590594.1:0-509 GCF_000691845.1 Merops nubicus | reverse complement strand
GACACTGGCCCCACGGCCACCCCCACAGCGCTGAGCAGGGCCTGGCCACAGCTCACTGCCACCGAGGGTCCCCAGAGGGGTGGGGTGGCACTGGTTGGCAGTGGGGGTCATGGCTTAGAGATGGGCTGGTGGGTGGTGATGGGGTGGTGTTGGCTGGTGATGGATTGGTGATGGGTTGGTGATGTTGGTGATGGACTGGTGATGGTGATGGGGGTGATGGGTTGGTGATGGTGGTGATGGTGGTGATGGGTTGGTAGGTGGGTTGGGGATGGGCAGGAATTGGTGGTGAGGGCTTGGTGATAGGTGGATAGTGTTTGGAGATGGTACCATTAAACTTCCCAGTTTGGGGACAGGAGGGGTGAGAACAGGGGTGACAGCCTGCTGGGGGCTGGGATGAAAACTCATTTTCATCGTCGTCCCTGGGTGAGAACCTCGGTCTCTGCAACACTGGCCTCTTCTGCTAGGAAAACAGCCCAGAATAATTCGTTTTCAGCAAGCTGATGTGAAGT
>NW_008590593.1:7000-7297 GCF_000691845.1 Merops nubicus | reverse complement strand
GAGGCGCCCCCTTGCGGGGCAGGGCGGGGGAGCTGCCAGCTCAGCTCACCGGGCAAACGGCTCCTGCGGCGACTCCGGTGGAGCTGAGCAGAGCAGGCAGGGATGAGACCTTCTGCCATGTCCCAGCAAAGGAGAACCACGATCGCCTTGATTGCGTGTTCTGCTCCCAACAGGATTGTTTTGGTTGGAAGAGACATTTCAGATCATGGAGTCCAACCCTCCCCCAGCTCTGCCAGGTCCCCACTGCCCCGTGTCCCTCACCCCCTATCTCCCGGGGTTGGGGACCCACCCAGGGGG
>NW_008590593.1:0-6544 GCF_000691845.1 Merops nubicus | reverse complement strand
GGTTGCCTTTGTGGCCACCTGGGCACACGCTGGCTCATCTCCAGCTGTCTGTCCCCCAGCACCCCCAGGGCCTTTTTCACCCTCTAACATTTCACAAGATGGGGAAACTCCTCACCATGGGCAGAACACCAGGAGAGGAAGCACCTGCCCAGCCCCACCAGCACGGCAGTGGTGGCCAAATCCTTCCCCTCATGGCAGGAGACCTCTCCCCAGAGCAGCACCACCCTCAGGAAACCTGCCCATCATCACCAGCAACCCCTCTGCAGGCGGTCTGGAGAGCACAAGGCTGTGCCAGGGGTTTAGATTAATAATTTCTTTATTCATGTAAAACAAACGCAAGTATTTATATAAACACTGACATTACAAAGTACTGGAGCAGGTAGGGGCAGGAAGGAGGAAACAAAAAAACCTCTACGGATGCTTCTAATACTGTCCCACACAAGATCAAATGCTCTGTCCCTTGGATAATCACGTATACGATAAACCACTTTCAAGTCACAAATAAAAGTCTTTGTTTTGGGATACGTCGCGCTCTGAGGGGCAACGAGGAAGGGGGCGTAGAATGTTTTTGGCAGATCTCCTCATAAAGTCAAGATATTGCTGCACTGTTAATAAAAAATATATGCTTCTCTGTAAAGCATTAAAAAAAATATCCCATGGATGGCATCGTGGAGGCTTCATGGAGAGGGAGGTGTCCCAAAAATGCACTGGTGTCTTCTCCAGGCTCTTCCCAGGGGCTATTTCTTGGTGGTTTTGCGGATCAGTGCCATCCTCTGGAAGGAGAAAGAGCAGGACGTGGGAAATCAAGTGCCTCAGACAGGGTTAGTGCAGAACAACCCGTCCCTGTGCAGGAACCAAGTGTTTCCAGTTCTCCCAGGGCACTGCCTGACTCGTTTCTGCACAGGTATTTCAAGTCTGTTTGAATCTTAATGGGGTCCCAAACTGGAGCCAGAGGAGAAACTTTTTTGGTGTGAGGGTGCAGAGCCTGGAGCAGCTGCCCAGAGAGGCTGTGGAGTCTCCTGCTCTGGAGAGATCCCAAACCTGCCTGGCTGTGACCCTGGGCACCCTGCTGTGGGTGAGCTGCTGGAGCAGGGGGTTGGATGAGATGATCCCCAGAGGTCCCTCCCAACCCCACCATGCTGGAGTTCTGGGAGAAGAAAGTCCCTGTGCTCCTCTCCTCAACACAGGGCTGGCAAGTGAAACCCCAACACCAGTGAGGGGCACTGGGATTGAACAGTGCATGGATCCCAGACTGGGTTGGGTCAAAGGGACCTTTCAAGGTCACCTGGTCCAACCCCCCTGCAGGGACAGGGACATCCCCAGCTAGAGCAGGGTGCTCAGAGCCCCGGCCAACCTCCCCTGGGATGGTTCCAGGGATGGGGCAGTGACCACCTCTCTGGGCAGCCTGGGCCAGGGGCTCACCACCCTCAGCAGCAACAATATCTTCTCTAGTCTAAATCTCTCATTTTGAATTTCAAATGAGAATTTCACCCCTTGTCCTGTCCCAACAGGCCCTGCTCAAGTCTGTCCCCATCTTTTAATAGGCTCCTTGATAGGCCACATACACACAAGGAGACTCTGGCAGTTATTTCAAGTCCAAACCACTGGCAGGAGGCTCCCATTCACACCCTGCTAGCAGGCCAAGACCACACCAGGTTAGCAGTCCAAGACCACCCTCCCCATATGAGGCTTCTACCAGGCCAATGTTCCTGAGGGTCCTTACCTGTTTGTGAGCTTCTGTAGTGCAGGCTTTTTTGTAGGGCCTGATTTCTTCAGAACCAAAGCCCGGGATCCACATGTTCCACTGGCGCTCTGGAAGGGAGAGGAGAGCCCAGGTCAGTGTGCTCAGCCCCCACCACCCACCCCAAGCACCCCCTCAGCAGCACCACCAGCAGCAGCAGCACAGCCTGGAGCCTCCGACCCGCCCACCAGCTAGCAAAGCTCCAGGAAAACAGAGCAGCTGGAGGAGCCCATGGCATTAAACGTGGTAAAGATGCCATCCCCATGCTGGGGACCTTCCCCCACAGGCTACCAAGAGGAAAACATCACCCACCAAGATGCAGCTGCACGTCCTTGACCTCCAGGGTGTTGGACTTGCGGTGCCGGGCGAGCTGGCAGGCGGCCGTCACCACGCTCTCGATGAAGTCGTCGGCGATCTGCAGCAGCATCTGGGGCAGAAGCAGGACAAGAGCCAGGCCTGTCAGCACCGAGCAGCCCAAGTGATGTGGGAGGCACCAAAACAAACCCCCACAGGTCAGTATTTCAGAGGAGTTTGGTGCTGTTGCTGCTCGAAGCCCCTTTCGGCTGCTGGGATGTAGAAGCAGACACGGAGTGCAGCAAAGCTGAGAATCCAGAGGTGGAGGAACCAGCCCTCCCCTCACCCTGGACAAAGGAGCTCTAGCCTGTGAAAAATCCCAGCTCAGCTCCTTCTGCAGCCCCTGCCAGGGGTTGGTACCTACTTCCTCCACGTCTTCATCCAGCTGCTCGTTGGGATCCACCTCACGCACCAGGTCCTGCAGTTTCTTCTTGGTTAAAACCTGAGCGTGTGGGAGAAGGGGAACCAGTCACTGCCCTGCCTGGGCTTTGGCAGCTGTCCCTGCAGCCCAGCCACAACACACCTCCTCCCCCCAGGCCCCAGGCCCTCTGTTGACACAGCCCAGCAGCTCAGGACTGGCAGAGATAAGAATTATCAGGTGTTGAGGAGTCGTTTTCAAGCCCCAGTGGTCGCTCTGAACGGAAAGTGGAATGCAGCAGGTCAGGGTGAAGGAGTCTCCTGAGCTAACAGGGCACTGGCTGAAGTGAGGCTGCTGGGAGGAGGGGACAAAGGCAGAACTAGAGGTTTTAAGAGGCAGACAAGAAGTGCAGCGTGTCAGTGACTGAGTTTGTGCTCAGGGCACAGAGGAAGAATTCCCTGGCTCACTTCTCAGCGAGATGAATTTCACCACTGCTGAGCCACAGCAGGACACAGGTAAGGGTATGAGGGATGATCAGGGGCAGCCTGGACAGGTGAGTGAGACACGTGTGGGGAATTCAGAGAATCATGGACTGATTTGGGTGGGAAGGGACCTTTAAGGTCATCTGGTCCAACCCCCTGCAGGGAGCAGGGACATCCCCAGCTAGAGCAGGGTGCTCAGAGCCCCGGCCAACCTCCCCTGGGATGGTTCCAGGGATGGGGCAGCGACCCCCTCTCTGGGCAGCCTGGGCCAGGGGCTCACCACCCTCAGCAGCAACAACTTCTTCCTTCTCTCCAGTCTAAATCTCCCTCTTTGAATTTCAAACAATCCCCCCTTGTCCTGTCTCCACAGGCCCTGCTCAGAAGTCTGTCCCCAGCTTTCTTAGAGGTCCTGTGTTCCTGCCCTTCCTGGTCCCCTTACAGCAAGGGTGGAGCTGCTGTGTCTGTGCCCAGAGCACTGCCCAGAGCCAGCAGGGCACGTTCTGGAGAGCTCACCGGGAGGGAAGGAATCCACAAAATCACTGACTCATTCTAACTCATGCTGTAACAGACTCGAAGTTTTTGCCAGCGGTTTAAGACAGGAGAGGAATGAAGCTCTGGGCAGCTCTGAGCAGCTCCCCCTGGCTCCCAAAATCAGCATTACCTGGTTGCTCTCGGGGCTGAGCCGTCCCCCTCCACTGGGTGTCCCGGGCATCTTGGCCACGGCGGCGCTGTTGGCCATGGAGCTCTGGGGGGGAGTGCTGGCTGGCTCCGGCTTGATCGAGGAGAAGTTGGAGAGGTTGATCAAGGTAGAAGGGCCAAACTGGTTCATAATCTGTTGGGCTTTAGCTTTTAGATCATAAAGCTTCTCTAGGTCCTGCTGCTTCTTGGGGTTGTGGGGACCCAAACCAATCAACTGGGGAAGGAAATGAAAATCACAGTTAGTGAAGGGAAGGGATTTGACAGTGATGGAGTCTTTGTAATCCACAGGGTCCAGGGGGGCCCAGGGGTTTGTAATGGATCCAGTCCCTCCGGGTGCAGCCAGAAGGAAGGAGGAATGGTTAGAAGATGAGGAGACCTTGGCTGGTGTGTGGAACATGAAGGGCAGCATGGGGAGCACAGCTACATGAGGCAGTGGCTCTGCAGCAGCTCCACCCTGCCCGCTCCTCGGGCTGAGCCCCCCTCAGCCTTCCCTTGGGGCCCTTCTGAACCCACTTCACAGACACGTGGGGTCACCAAGGCTGCAAAAGGCCTCTAAGAGAGAAACTCTGCCTAACATCCAGCTGAAACCTCCCCTGGTGCAACCTCAGCCCTTTTCCTCACCCTATTGCTGGTTCCTTGGGAGAAGAGACCAACCCCCACCTCACAACCTCCTCTCAGGGAGCTGTAGAGAGCAAGAAGGTCTCCCCTGAACCTCCTCTTCTCCAAATTAACCACCCTCAGGTCCCTCAGACCCTCCTCATAACACGTTCCCCAGACCCCTCAACAGCTTCGTTGCCCTTCTCTGGACCTGCTCCAGCCCCTCAATGTCTTTATCCCATGGTGCCCAAAACTGAGCCCAGGACTCGAGCTGTGGCCCCTCCAGTGCCAAGTCCAGGGGCACGATCCCTTCCCTGCTGCCAGTGCAAAGACTACTTCTGACCCAGGCCAGGATGCTTTCCCTTGGACTGCAAAGAGCTGTGAGGAAGAGACCATGCAAAGAAGGTTTAGCTGAAGGCCCCAGCTCGTTCCTGCAGCAGCAACACAGGGGAGAGGCAGGGCCAGGGCTCCTGGAGTCACCAGGAACAACTCTGTACAGCCACACTCCCAAGAAGACAGGGCTCAGGATCCCCTGGGGCTCTCCTGCAGGGTGGAGGTCTCACGTTTGGCAACACTCCCCTCCAAGCCTGGCCTGCAGCAATCCCTTGGCGTGGGTTTGACAACAGGGGGTTTGTTTTCAGTGCTGGGAGCACAGCTCTGAGAACTGGAGGGCAAGGTGCTGGAGAAACGCCCCCACACACGCCTCCATTTGTCCTTCCCACTCCGGGCACCCGACAGCCACAGGGAACAGTGTCAGGTGTCCCAGGCTGTTAATGGTGAACCAGGGCTGGTTTGCAGTGGTTTAACTGGTTACTGAGATCTCCCAGGTTCACCCTTCTGCACCCAAAGTGACCCAGGTCAGCCAGCACCGCGCTGACGCAGCTGCACGGTCAGGGCTGGAGGGCTCTGAACCCCCCCTGGCCTGGTGAAACTTTGCCCTGGCTGCTCCAAACCCTGCACCTTCCACCCCTACAAGCACCATGGGCAGCAGGGACACGTGCACAGAGCGCTGAGGGAATGGTCTGGTGGGAAAGCAGCTGCTGGTGGGCTGGGCGGCGGGCGAGACGCAGCCCCAAGAGCAAGGCAGGTAGGAGAGTTTCTTTAAACAGCTTTCCAAGCTCACACACAGAGCACCTGCTGCCCGGGCTGCAAACAGATGTTTTCTCCTCATCAGAGCAAGCTTTGTTAGTGGGGGTTAACTCACACCAAACCAGACCTCAGGCAGGAGCAGTGGGCAGGGGCAGGTTTAGTGCCTCGTCCCACAGCAGGCAGCAGCCACCCGCATCGGCTCCTTCCAGAAAGCTTCCACCCAAGACACACTTCCAGAGGGCCCTCAGCAAGCTTCTAGCTCCATTTTAATCAAGTTAACATGGGGAAAAAACATTCCACTTGCCCCCCCTGAGCCCCTCAGTTGGAATTTCTGGATAAGGAGCTCAGCACAAGATCGAGAGGGACTTCAGAGTCTCGGGTGCTCACCCCACACCTCACTGCCAGACCCACAAACCAGGAATTCTCACCCGCCATGCAGGGCAGAAAGCTCCAAACCCCCTCAACAGAAAACACTTCACGAGCATAAAATCCTTTGGTTCTTTACATCTGGATCTTATCTCACCCTTCAGTTAAGATCCCTGAACACAAAGCTGAGGGGATGCGCAGGAATCTGCCGTGGATTCCCGTGGATTCCCAGGACACATCCTGCATGCCAGCTCCAGGACAAGCCCCGGCGCTTTACTTACAGCTATCTGAGTGTCTAGATCTTTAATTACATCAGCGACTGCTGTGGGGGCAGCAAACGGAGAGGCCATTCTCCAAAACCTTCCTGGTAGGTCAGCAGGCAGCGTTAACCTGCTCCCGCCTCCTCCTCTTCCACACAGCTCCCATTCCTACAGGAACACCAGATGGTTTTGGCATCACCCTTCCTATCAGAACGGTGGGGACCGCAGCTAGTGACACTGCAACTCGTTAAGCACGGGGTGAAGGCTGTAATTAAAGCTAACCAAAACTTTGGCACCTTCCCTGGGGTGCTCCAGGGGCTCCCGCTTCCATTTGGACATAGGGATTTTCACCAAGTGTCTAAACAGGTTTGTAAAGACTGGAGGGTCCGAGCGTCTCTTTATTTAGGGAAAAAAAAAAAACGAGCAAGTTCTTAGATTTGCTTTAGTGATTATAAACGCGAGGCAGAGTCCTCCCTTACGCAGCTGGAGGAAGCGTCTGGGGCCAGCACGGATCCGGCACGGGAGCAGCTACGGCAGGAGGGATAAAAACGTCCTTTTTTCCCCGCGGATCTGATCGTTAGGAGCTGAAGCGGAGCTC
>NW_008590592.1:0-1212 GCF_000691845.1 Merops nubicus | reverse complement strand
ATAAGGATGGGATAGGATAGAGAAGGGATTGGGATTGGGATTGGGATTGGGATTGGGATTGGGATGGGATGAGGACAGGGATGGGATGGGAGACAGTGATAAGGATGGGATAGGATAGAGAAGGGGTGGATGAGGACAGGGATGGGATGGGAGAGTGATAAGGATGGGATAGGATAGGGTTGGGGTTGGCAAGGGGATGGGATTGATGGGGATGGAGGTGGGGATGGGAATGGGATGGGGACAGGGATGGGATGAGATGGGATAGGGATGGGGTTGGGATGGGGATGGGATTGATGGGAATAGATATGGAGATGGGAATGAAATGAGGACAGGGATAGGATGGGAATGGAGACAGTGATCACTGAGAATGGAATGGGATAGGGATGGGGTTGAGATTGGTATGGGGATGGGTTTGATGGGAATGGTCATAGACACGGGAATGGGATGGGAATGGAGACAGTGACAAGGATGGGATAGGATAGGGTTGGGATGGATATGGGGATGAGATTGATGAGAATGGACATGGGATGGGGACAGGGATGGGATGGGAATGGAGACAGTGATCACTAAGAATGGGATGGGGATAGGGATGGGATTGATGAGAATGGATATGGGGATGGAAATGGGATGAGGACAGGAATGGGATGGGAATGGAGACAGTGAGAAAGATGGGATAGGATAGAGAAGGGATTGGGATTGGGATTGGGATGGGGATGGGATGAGGACAGGGATGAGATGGGATAGGGATGGGGTTGGCATGGGGATGGGATTGATGGGAATGGATACAGGGCTGGGATGGAGATGAGGATGAGGATGAGATAGGGATAGGATGGGGATAGGGATGGGAATTTGATAGGATAGGGATGGGGACAGTGATGAGGATGAGAGAAATGGGATGGGAATTGAAATGGGAATGGGATGGGATGGGATGGAGGTGGGAATAGGATGGAGTTAGAAATAGATGGGGATGGAGATTAGGGAGGAGGATGAGATGGAGACAGGGATGGGGACAGGGCCCTGGTTGTCACCTGCTCAAACACCCACCTGGCAAAGCCAATGCCAGGATGCACCCACACCTTGGGGTGCCTGCAGAGGGCAACCCCCCCTTCAACTTATCCCTTCTGCCCCTGTACCCCTCCTAAGCCTCCCCAGCCCCCCAAAACCAGCATAGCAAGGACTTCTTTTACACATTTTAAAAGAATAAATAGAGAA